>NW_020799142.1:21364602-21389292 GCF_003259725.1 Athene cunicularia
GGTCTGTCTCCTCCGGGGTCTCCTCCGTGCTTGCCGCGGGCCGGGCGGGCGCTTTCCCTGCGGCCGAGGCAGCCGTGCGGTAACGTGGCAAGAGGGGGTTGGGTGGCCAGGGCCTCTTGGAGTGTGCGGCTGGTGTGCGGGCAGCAGGTAACCCTCCCTTAGGAGAGCGCAGTTTATTACTTGTCAGCGGTGAGTCTGGGGGAGATGAGAAGGAAGCTGGATATAACCGCTCGGTGTCTTCGTTTTATTTCAGCACGGGGCGGCGGGGGGCGGGCATAAGGAATGGCGACGAGAGGCGTAAGGAAGTTATAAAAATGGAGGCTATCTGTAGGCGAAACTGAGCGGGTGTTCAGTTGAATGTGCGTCTGACGTGTGTATTCGACTTTGTGGGCGTGTGCGTGTTTTTTAGAGAACTTTCCTCTTTTAGTTAATGACTTGCAAGTGCTAGTGGTATTTCTAACGTGCCATGTCTTGAAACTCTTTTTCAGACGAAGGGTACATCGTCATTTGGTAAGCGCCGAAATAAGACACACACCTTGTGTCGCCGATGTGGGTCCAAGGCATACCATCTGCAGAAATCCACCTGTGGGAAATGTGGTTACCCTGCTAAGCGTAAGAGAAAGTGTAAGTAACAAAACTTTTAATTGACTTGAGTTTAAAAATCTTTTGTTTCTTTGTCGTCTTCAGAGGCTTGATTTATTTTCCAACGAAGGAGGAATACAGTGTCATCTTGCAGTGCCTGCAGCTTTCAATGCTGATTTAACTATTTTAGCTAACATGCAGTATCATTACATAGAAATGGACTTTTTTTTTTTTATGTCACATGTGCAATACAAATGTAACGTGCAACTTAATTTTTGCAGCAGATAAGTAACAGTAACTTGTATATTTTAGATAACTGGAGTGCAAAGGCGAAAAGACGCAACACCACTGGCACTGGTCGCATGAGGCACCTGAAAAAGGTCTACCGTCGATTCAGGTATAACAATTTATCACAAACTAATGTGGTGTGAAATCCTGCATAGACATCACTTAATTATAAAATTGATCATTCAAAGTTAGCATTTTTATTTATTTAGTGAACTTAATGTAGCATGGTCTTTTTTCTTAAATATATCATGAACTAAATGATGCTTTAGATAGTTTGCTACATATTCCTTGAGGTAAACAAAACTCACTGTTAATACACAGGGTGTAGAGTAAGCTCTGATGTTTCTGTTAAGTGTAGATAGTACAGAATACAGAGATTATTGTAATACAATATGCACAGTTAAAAACACATGCTTTGTGTAGTACTGCCTCTAATTGTGAGTCAGTCGAATTGCTGATTATACTGTGTGTTTCTGTAAGAATCAAGTCTTGAAATGTGTTCCAGTTCCCATTTGCCTACCAAAAAAAAGTTCAGGACTGGAATAACTTCAGTAGACACTTAATTTGGAGTTTGGTTAGCAATAAGTAGCTATCTAAGTAGCTATAACATCAGATTCTGAGGTACAGGTTTCTAAAACTTGTTACAAAGCTTTAAGTTATACTGATGAGGTAATAGTGGGGATATTGTAGTGTAGCCACCAGAAAATAACCTTACAGTGTGCAGCTGTAGCATCCTTTCCACTGGATGTTGCTTGGGGCTGATTCTTCTTTTGTCATGCCTGTCATTAACTTCTGGTTGGAGGCATAGAGGATTTCTGTAAGAAATTGACCTGCACTGCACAAACATGAAATAGTTTTCTGAGTTGCTTGGTAGGAACATAAAGTAAGGCATGCCTTCAGCAGATGTGCTGTTTCTGATGTATTCTTGCAGTGTTCACTCACTCACTGAAATATTTGTGTCTGAAGAAGTCAAATCTGCTTCATCAGAAGAGAGCAAAAACCCATACTGCTTATTCCAAACACTTGTTAGTAAGATGTTTCTTACTAAAAATGTTGGAGCATATGAACTCTGTAGTGATTTCAGTGCATTACTGAGAAGCTGAAAAAAGCTGGTGAATTTGATATCGCTTGTCAGCAAATATCCTGGAGCAGGAATCATCCTTTCAAAAAGTGATAACCATGTTTCTACTTGCAGGAATGGATTCCGTGAAGGAACCACACCGAAGCCCAAGAGAGCCGCTGTTGCAGCCTCTAGTTCATCATAAAGACTCATCTATTTGTTAAAATAAATGGTCTTATCTAGAAAATCTGTCACTTTTTATATGTGTTTTATTTCAGCAAAATGCGGTATTCCTGAAAATACATGTGTTTACACACACAGTTTCTTGATGGTATGCATTGAAGCAAGTCATTAAAATCAGTCCCTTAACTGATTTTTCATTCAGTAGCACTCCTGCCTTGAAAATGACCCTTATCTCTGTGCTGAAATTAAAAAGAGGCTTGTATATCTAGAGGAACTCAACTGCAAAAGAAATGAAATGTTGGCACTATGGACTTGCTCTTCTTGGAGTTTCATTGTGCCCTAGCATGGAGAGTCAGAATTTTATTTTAAAGATAGTAACTTGTGTAATGCATCTACATGCTGTTCTGGGAGGCAGTAGTTAAGGAGGGATTTTCAGTCTTAGACATTATTCACTGCAGTGGCACTGAAAGGTCTGCAAAAGTAGTGTTTATTCAGTGGGTTATTGCTTCTTGGGCAAAAAAGCCCAAGCTTTTTTGGGCTCCCAAGTCTGGAGCACGGATACTGCCAGATACAAAAGATGGGATATTGGCTGTGGTTGGAACAGAAAAGTTAGTTGCCCAAACAGTGGGCAGGTTGGTGTGGAAAGCTGATGCAGAAAAAGATCTAAATTAACTATACTGAGTATAATGGTAGGTAGTATGACACATAAGTCAGTCACTTTGGGGTACGTATGAATTACAGATTGATGCCTGATGAATTTGTACCCTAGATGCTATGTTTCTGGGCTGACTTTCAGCATTAAAGTGATCATAAGGTGCTCTACTAAAGCTTGGGAATTGCAGTAAAAACTAAGGATTTAGAGGATTTTCAGACATGTTGAAGAGAAAATACTAAAAAAATAAAACCGAGGTTGTGAGTCTGCTCTTACTGCAATTCCTTTGGTTTCATCATGAGCTTCTAGCAGCAGTGTACTGCTGGAGGATCAGCAGCTGATATATCAACTTGTGCAAATCACTGAAGAAATTGTCAGCCAGGTTTGAAATCGGAGTACACCTGACTGCACTTTGTTACATTTTTAAGTACAGGTAATGCCTTTGGATACTTGAGTGTATTTACTTGGGCTGTTTCTAAAGAAAAAAGAGATGTCTTTGCCTGCTGTCCTTGGTATGTACCATACCCTATACTTCCCCTGCTTTCAGCTGGTTCTTCCAAGAAAGTCAAAGTGGCAGTGAAATAGTTAAAATACATTTTGTGCATGCTACACATCCACGTATTCCCAGGGCTCAGGAGTGCATCTGAAATGTGGGATTTGATGTCATCCTGGGAAGCACTTAAATGTAGGGGGAAGTAATAATAAATGTGTCTTTGTTGTCACTCTCAGAATAACCCCTACCTTTAAAAAGAGGTCAGCAAGGCTTTTAAGAGATTGTTGAGCAATGGTACAGCTAGGCAGTGGTACAGAAGGTATTCTGGCTATGGGTGGGAATGAAAGCCTTTGATTTGCGAAGGCTTATGTGATCTTTGTGTAATGTGGGATTTTTGTTCTGAGCCACCTGTCATGCTGACCCACAAACATGATGTGATACTGCAAAGGTAAGTGCTTAGCAGTTTGCTGCTGCTGTTAGCCCCTCAGCATGAGTTACGCTCCTGAAAAACAAACATCTGTATAATATACAAAATATAAAAGTAATTAAAACTTGCAATGGCTTGCATTAACTTCAAAAACAAACTTCATTTTGGGGAATTTTACCTAGAGCAAGAATGAATTTTATGGACATTTGACAGCCATTGCATTCTTGACTGTTTCAAAATTCCTGGTGAGCAGCAGGAAATCAGTTACTTTGGCTTTGTATTAGACCTTGTTCAGAAAAGCTTGGGTAGCTCGTATCAGTCATAGTTGGACTAAAAGCTTTAATGCATCTAGGTTTTGAAGCACTTTAGTTCTTCATAGTGTTTTCTTAAAGGCTGAAAGCTAGACTGCCTTGGTGGTTTTTCAGTACATAAATCTTTCATTGAGATCTGGTTACAAGCATCTTTACTTGAGGGTTATCAGTTAGAATTGAACCTCTGCATAGTGATCACTGACAGTTTAGATCAGCCCCTTAATGTATAAAACTATTGCCATACACAGTCTAATGTTTCATTTTTGCATCCTTCAGACTGGTATATATGGCACAGTCTAAATCAGAAATCACTGCATCTCATACTGTTCACTGTAGCAAGCCTCTATTTTTGGACAAAAGTGTATCAGATGAAGGTTTCTTGAAGGCAGAGGGGTGCCACAGGTGACTGCAGTGGTGGAAGACTGATTAGCTTTGGTATGTCTATTCTAAAAGTACAACTGCATGCCAGAGTTCAAAAAGAATAAAGAATCTTTGTCAGCTTGAGGGTCAGAGCTTTTTTTCAGTCTCAAACTTGGAAGAAGGAATTCTGCTTATTGCCATGGAGCAGCATTTCATTTGTGTTTGTTCATACTGAAAGGACGACAAGACCTAACAAAGCTGTTCAGTGCATAGCGAACCATAGGTATTGGGCAACTGACAAATCATTCAAAGGTAATTTAGACTTCTAGTACCATTGTGTATCCTGAAAAGACATGTAAATAACAGTACGTGGTTTTTAGATAGGTTGTGTGTGTGAACTGCCAAACCCAATAGGGTGAATAAGGTTGTACTGGGTCTGGCTGAGCTGGAACTGGTTTTCCTCTGTAGCAGCCCTCACGGTGCTCTGTTTTATGCTGGGAGCTGGCAGGGTGTTGGTAGCACCCTGGTGTTGTGGCTACTGCTGAGCAGTGCTTACACAGCACCAAGGCTCTTTCCGACATTTCCCCCCCCCCCCAAGTGGGATGGGGTGGGCAAGATCTTGGGAGGGGACACAGCCAGGACAGCTGACCGAACTGACCAAAGGGATACTCCAGACCACATGACGTCTGCTCAGTATAAAGCTAGGAGGAAGGGGGTGGGGTCACCCTTGGTCCTCTGAGGCAACCACTACGCGTATTGGAGCTCTGCTTCCTGAGAAGGCCCGACATCGCCTGTCCATGGGAAGTAGAGAATAAACCTGTTTGCTTTTTTGCTTCCACGTGCAGACCTTTGCTTCACTTTGCTTACATTAAAACTGCTTTTGTTTTACCCACAAGGGTTGGTCTATCTGATTTTCTTTCCCCTCTTTGCCCTGCTGAGAAAACAAGGGGAAAGGGGGGGATGTGATAGAGCGACTTGGTGGGTACCTGGCATTTAGCCAAGGTCAAACCACCACAGAGGTACACCTCTGTCAGTGTGAGATTGTTGACTCCACAGCAGGAACAGCTGAACAAGGTGTTTCACACTTTTTGACCCACAGCTGTTTCTGCCATCCAGTGTGCTATCATAAAGTGGTGCTAATTTTACCTATAAATTAAGATTACCTCCTCTGTTGCTGTATTGTGAGGGTAGTATGGAGACAGTCCAGTTCCTTTTTCCACAATGACACAAGCAAACAACACTCACTAGATTATTGTGACCCCTGGAGAGGGGAGAGGTAGTCCTAACATGTCATGAGATTCTCTAAGAGGAAAGTGTGGGGGCAAGAAGGCTGTTAGTCACTTTTCTTCATGGATTTACGTGAAAAAGGTTCATTGTTTGCTTGATGACAATGATCTGAAGACTTCTCTGAAGAGTAAGTTACTTTCCTATTCACAGCTTTAACTACTACACTAGATTCTTAAACTTCTTTGCTGTATTGTTGGAACAGATTCAGAGGCAGCCACAGGATGATCATGGAGCTGGAGCACCTCCCCTGTGAGGACAGGCTGAGAGAGTTGGGGTTGTTCAGCCTGGAGAAGAGAAGGCTCTGGGAGGGACCTAAAGCGGCCTACAAGCAAGCCAGAGAGGGACTTTATACAAGGGCAGGTAGCGATAGGACGAGGGGTAATGGCTTTAAACTGAGAGATTCAGATTAGATATAAGGAAGAAATGCTTCTCTGAAAGGCTGGTGAGACACTGGCACAGGTTTCCCAGAGCAGCTGTGGCTGCCCCCTCCCTGGCAGTGTTCAAGGCCAGGCTGGACGGGGCTTTGAGCAACCTGGGCTAGTGGAAGGTGTCCCTGCCCATGGCAGGGGGGGTGGGACTACATGGTCTTTAAGGTCCCTCCCAACCCAGACCACCCTATGACTATTTGATATTAAAATTTATTTCAGAGCCCTAAATGAGAACTTTTGGGGTCTTGGCCTTACACTACAAAAGTGGAGCTTCTTTACTCAAAATATCAAATAACTCGATTAGGTGACACTATTTGTCTTACTCAGAATATGTATAAATTCCCCCACCTCATGGCACAGCTGGCATAGGCTGCATCCCTAAAAACATGTAGTTAAAACAAGGTAAATTCCAACTTAAACTTTTCTGGGGATATTTAATGAGGTAAACGCCTAATGAACATGTTAAATCAGCAGTCCTCAATACACGCTGTGGGCAAACTGGCAAAAATTTGCAATTTGTTAATGGAAAAAAAGTCTAGTGTTTTCCAGAGAGCATTGCTTGCTTAGTGTTGTTACCTCTAGAGTGCCAGCAAACTGCAGACTGTGCTTTGTGATAAGGTATTTCATATGTAGGTAATAGAGATCTTGTATTTATGTGTAGGGAAAGATGCTAGAGGACAAAAGAGAGAATTTTCTAACTGCAATAAAGATGGGATAAATAAAGCATTTAATGATGTTTTCTTTCTTATGGTAATCTTAACTGATGATCCTCTAATAGTGTATATGCAAATAATAGCTGCATTTATGTCATGGATAGAGTAATGCACTTGTAAGAGAGAAGTAGCAATACGATTACTGATATAAACCAGTGATTTTAACGAAGTTTGATAGTAAACGCAGCAGCAGTTTAATGAGATTTGATGGCAAGGTTCACTTGATATTTACTGCACAGAGAACAGGTCTGGTGATGCGATTCCTCAACCCCACTCCTGGGCCACTTGGTGTTGAGTGTGAACGGCTATAACAGCCCATCACGTCCTGACAGCCTGGTATGCCTGTACCTGGGGTGCAGTCAGGGAGAACAATAACAGAATTGCACAGCCATCAAGTTCTTGCAACTGGCAACTGGTGGAAGACACCAGAATACTTCATTGTTGGAGCTGGGCCAGAGTGAAAAGTACTTGACAAAAGTCAGTTATCTTGAACTCTATAAACTGTGGCACCAAGTGAGACCCTTTGAGCTCTCCTGGACTGCAGTGGGCCTGTGACCTGTATCTCCCCTGAGCTGGGACACCTCTCAGGTACCGAAAACTTTAAGGCATTGTCCATAGAGCTGACGGGAGGCCAGGGCAAAATCTACCCTCTTGAGTCTCAATTATTGCCTGTCGAGGAATGCCGATGCATTGTGCATATTTACTCTAAACCCAAGAAGAGAGAAATTTTAACTTTGAGCTAGCTTCTCTTTCACTCACTTGCTCTCTGCTTACCAATGTGTTTGCGTATTGATGCATGGAAACACACTCTACAACTTGGACAGAGTTATACAGCAGGTATGTTTACTCTGGCACCGGGGTGCAAGGGGATTTCTCCACAAAGCTTGCACACCAACAGCACATTTTATCAGAAACTGATAGAGTGTGGATATACATATGCATTGAAATACACAACACATCCATATGCATGAGTAAGGCTGGGTTAGTTCTAGAGGCTGGTGTCAGCAGTTTCTGTTATCTTTGCACCTGCGCATTTCCTCCTGGTGGTCATCTTCAGGGATCTTTTGGAGGAAGGCTCACAGCCTTTCTCACCTTGTACTTTTCCACCCCATTCCTTTGAGCATGTGCAGATTCTCCTAAATAACTTCTTGAACAACAAGAGTGGTCCCATACGGTTTACTCCCTCTATCTTATCTAAAAGCACTAGCATACTGGTTTCTACTGTCCATGCATGGCTATGTATACTCTACAAAGACTCAACTTGTAAGAACACTGCTGCTTTCCAAGGACATGTCTCTTATTTTTGCTGAACACAGTAGTTCTTGGTAAGCTTCCACAAAACAGTCAGGGCAAGCAGGATTATTAAGCAATATCCAGAAATCATTATAAGTTGTTATAAGTAAATAAGTTGCAAAGCAGGTAATCATTCCCCTGTATCAGTATACAGTTATTTTCACGAGTGAGGGTACATCCTTTTTCCACCAGATCCAAATATTTTTGTCTGTCTGTGTGTTTGTACGTCTTGATTTGCGAATGCACATGTATATATGTATATAGATTTAAGATACTGTATAGTAAGTTAGTGTGAATTTTCTTATCTTTGAATCTATACTATTTTAATTATAACATATTTTACTGAATTATTTTGTAAATCTTTAAATTGATTACTGATGGAATGCTGTCAGTAATTAGTAAATGTTGATTTGCTGCTAGATCATTACCATGTTAATACTTTCATTCGCAATAACAGGGTCAGACAAAATTGTCGGGGAGACCCTCCTGTTGAGTCATGACATTCAGAAAGGACTCCCTTGCATTCTGAAATTCTCAGAGAGGAGTCTAGGTGCAACTGGATCCAGACTTAGTCCCAGACTTGGTTAGCAGTTTATGTCTAAAGGACTATATATCCTTTTTAATAACTGGACAGTAGATAGAAGGAATACTTGGTCTGGTAAAGCCGAATGTGGCAATTGTATATCCTCTAGACATCCTTTACCACAATCAATCCTTTATATCACTTAGTTAGGACTTCAAAGTTTAGCATGCTGTTAATCATTTATTGAGAATCTGTTGTGCCAAGGCATCTCAACCTCGAGGAGTAGCCTTGAGAGGCGTCTCTACTCAAGAGTTGATGCTGGTGTGCAGTCCGCTGCCATGCAGGAGAACTCAACAGGACCTGGGCTGTTCACTATTTATGGACTCATAGTCATATTTACATACTGACTACAGAAGTTACTTTCTTCGAAATTTGGCTTGAGTTGGACATGGTTAGGTGGGCACATTGTTCAAATCAGCCCTTGGCTATCGTATTGTTATATGTTTCCCTCAAATCCACTTTGAGTAGGTTGTAGCCATCATGACCACATGCATCCATTCCAATCACCACTGGTGGTTATCACTCGAATAGGGTTATGGGAAATACAGGTCATTTTGGGGAAGCGGAGCACACCACCACAACTTAGTACAGATATTTGTCTATTCTACTGCTACTGTTAAACTGTGGTATGTAAATGGACTCATGTACTGTCATCATGGCACAAGGTATATAGTATGTTGCCTACTGTACCATTAAATACAATTGCCATGTGGTCTCATAGAGTTGTGTGTGTCTAAGTGGTGTACCAGGTTGCTAACAATTTCCCCTTGGATTATGGGGGCTTCATTCTGCTCTGCAACCCTGCATTCCAGCTCAGGGGGCTGGATACCCTGAGGACAATTGGTCTTACTATTAGTGACTGAGGCAAAGAAGGTGTTAAGTACCCCAGCCTTTTCCTTATCCTTTGTCACCATGTTTCTCCTGCATCCACTTAAGGATGGAGATTCTCCTTAGACCTCCTTTTGCTGTTTATGTATTTATAGAAACATTTTTTATTGTGTTTTACTGCAATAGTCAAATTAAGCTCTAATTGGGCTTCAGCCCTTCTAATTTTCTCCCTATGTAATGTCATGACATCCTTATCTTCCTGAGCTCCCTGCCCCTTCTTCCATATTTCATAAACTCTCTTTTTTATCCTGTGCTCCAGCCAAAGCTCTCTGTTCAGCTAGGCCAGTCTTCTTCCCTACCAGCTCATCTTTTAGCATGTGGGGACAGCCTGCTCCTGTGCCTTTAAGATTTTCTTCTTGAAGAACGTCCAGCTTTCCTGGACTCCTTGCCCTTCAGGACTGCTTCCTAAGGGACTCTTTCAATCAGGCTTCTAAACAGGCCAAAGTCTGTCCTCCAGAATTCCAAGGTACCAGTGCTCCTAACTGGCCTTCTTACTTCTCCAAGAATTGAAAACTAATATCATTTCATGATTGATGTGCTCAAGCAGCCTCCAACCATCACATCAGTCACAAGTCCTTCTCTATTTGCAAACAACAGGTCCAGTGGGGTCCCTTATCTAGTTGGCTCCCTCACTAACTGTCAGGAATTTGTCTTCCACACACTCCAGGAACTTGTTAGACTGTTTCCTCTCTGCTACATTGTATTTCCAGCAGAAATCTGGCAAGTTGAAGACCCCCATGAGAACAAGGGCTAACAATCATGAGACTTCTCCCAACTGCTTAGAGAATATTTCATCTGCCTCATCATCCTAGTTGGGTGGTCTATAACAGACTCTCACCAGGATATCTGCCTTTTTGGCCTTTTCCCTGATTTTTATACATAAACAACCATCTCATCACCATTCTCAAGCTGCAGGTAGTCAAAAGGCTCCCTAACACACAAGCCTGCCTCTCCTTCCTTGTCTGTCCCTCTGTTCTTCTGAAGAGTTTATAGCCATCCATTGCAGCACTCTAGTTGTGTGAGTCATCCCACCATGTTTCCATGACTGCAACTATATCACAGTTTCCCAGCTGCACGATGGCTTCCAGCTCTTCCTTTTTGTTGCCTGTGCTTTGTGCATTGGTGTAGATGCATTTCAGTTGGGCTATTGATCCTGACACCTTTTTTTGGGAAGAAGCTCTGAGTCCTATATAACTGTTCTCAGGTGCTTCCATGGTTTCAAACACAACAGCCCTTATGTCTTTGATGCTGTGTGGATCTCTATCACCTACCTCCACTGGGATGGCTAAGGTGCTGTGCAGATTAGTACAGAGACACTTCAAATGTGCTTAAGTGTACTCAGCAGATTGTGGAGCAGACTGAGGGACCTCGATAACATACCACTTCTCAAATATTGGCATGCTGCCCCCAGACTTATCTCTAGTGAGTCTGGTTTTATCCCTTTTCCACTTCAAATCTGTTTTAAAGCTCTTTCAAGTAGCCTTGATAACTCTTGCACAAAGATACTTTTCTCTCTTTGAGCAAGGTGTACTCCATCTGTCACTAGCAGGTCTGGTGTCATGTAAAACAACCTATCACCAAAAAACCCCAAATTCTGCCAGTGACAGGTTTTGAAGCCAGGTATTGATCTGCTGGGTCTTCCTGTTTCTTCTAATATCACTCCCTGTAACTGGAAGGATAGAGGGAAAAACCACTCATGCTCCTGATCCCTTACCAAGTTGATTGCCCTTGGACTTCTTATTGCAACTTCATCATTGCCTACATGAAAAAGCAATAGTGGATAATAATCTGAGGGATGTACCAGGATAGGAAATTTTCTTGTAATGTCTTCATCCCAGGCCCCAGGAAGGCAGCTGATTTCCCTAAGAACTGGATCCAGTTGGCATATTGGGCCTTCTGTTCCCCTGAGAAGATAGTTGCCTATGAAAATAACCCATCTTTTTTTCTTTATGGAAGTGATTTTGATTGAGGGCATAGCTGACTTAACCTTGGTGACACCTTCAACCTAGATGGACCTTCGTCCTCATCACTCTTTGGTTCCACTTGCGGGGCAGTCACACAGGAGAGGCACCTCCTGTGCTGGGCAGGAACTTGTCACCATTTACCCCATCCCTGAAGTCACTGATAGGGAATCTCCCTATTGTGTGTCCTGTTTGCCTGACAGGCTTGTCCCAGGATAGTAGGGTGCGATTCCAGTAGTCAGCTTCCTTCTCAGACTTCCCAGTGCTCTTCAACCCACTCATCTCCTCCCGGAGCTCTGCCACTAAGTGGAGGAGTTCCCTTACCTGGGCGCACCTCCTGCAGGGGTGCTCACTGCAGCTGGCCAGTACTGGCATAAGAGCAGGGCCCACCCTGCAGCCTGACACCCGGGTGGCAGCGTGTTCCTACAAGAGCTCTGTCTGGGCAGCTGTGTCTGTCGTGGCAGGTGCAGAGTTTGGAGAGGACATGGCCTTCTGATGGGCAGATACCATTGCTTCCTGATGGAGCTGGCAGAGCTACAGCACCCATCCTGCACAAACTGCTGTGCCACATCTTGCTCACTAGTGCTCCCCAGGGGGTTGTTTAAAAGGTGGGGGGGCTTTGTCATGGTTGCTCCTGGCCCCATCCAGATCCCATCAGCCACTGTCCCACGAGCTGTGGGCTCCTGGCAGGTCTCTTGTCTCACCCAGAGGTTCCCCTGGTTCAGGAACCCCCTGTGCATCATGCTGGAGTGGCCCACTGCAGATCACGCTGACACTGGAGCTGCTCACTTCAGTGACTGAGTGCTAGTTACGGTTTTATACCACATATAAATCTCACACTCATATGTCACAGCCCGAAAGGACCTGTTTAGGACAGCTTCCCTCCCCTTGGGGCCTATGACCAAGTTTGAGATACCCTTGGACGGAAAAGGTGAAATGATACCAGCCAACCAGTTTAGCAATTTATTAATACAAAATACAAGGCAAGTGGTTAGATACAATAACTTAATGGCAACTCCTTAACTGTATAAACAAGCCCCGTGATGCACATTTTCACTTGGATCTAGTTATAATTTATTACAGAGAAAGAAAGGAAGAGAGACAGAGACAGAGAGACAGAAAAATATCACCACCCATGGATCCAGCAGTGTCCTGTTGGTCCTCTTGATTCTTGGTGTCTTGGTGGTGGGGGTCCTGCCCTACCTCCTGATGGTGCCATTTTTATACAGTCCAAAAGTCTCCACCTGTTTCCAAGAAACTTCATGCATATGCACGGTGGGTGTGGTGCCAGATGATGGCAGGCCTGGTTCAGTGCAGCCTCGATGTGTCCTGGGTGGTCACAGGGAGACTATTCCACAGGGGTTGAATCCTACAAGACCATCCTCAAAGTCAACAACCTAGCACCCTACACCTGCGCAGTTAGTTGTTGACAGGAATAAAAAAAACCCCACAGGTTCTTGCCTAGTTCAAAACCACAGAACATATTGTTCTACCTCTGCAGGGCCGGAAACCAGTGTCTCGTTTGTTCGGTCCTACCTCTGCAGTTCTGGAAACCGTGTCTTGTTCTTGCTTGTGGTTTTCTCTGTACCACGAAATCTTTAAGACAAATGTCCACACATCTGTCTGCCACATCATGTTCCTGGCCCCACCCAGGATGTTGATGATTTTGGTATCATAAAGGATACCAAGAACTGAGGAGCTGTATTTTCTTTCCTGAGGAAATCAAACACGAGGGAAACATTAACGTATTGATATCAGACAAGAGCTTTTTTGGCAAGGCACTACCTTTTGCTCTCCTATTTGAAGAGCAGAATACCACTAGGTGTCCAGAAAGTATCTCAATAGGGACAGAGAGTATGGGAAAGAGAGGCAGAAGAGAGAGGGGGGAAGAGGAAAAGTGAGGGAGGAAGAAAGAGAAGGAGGGAATGACTGAAGGAAAGCAGGCAGGCAGAAAAGAAGGGAGGACAAAAGGGACATAGCGGGGAAAGGAGCCCATGTGCTGGGTTTGGAAGGCTTCAGGAGTGCTGAGCTTTCTCCCCATGGACAAGAGGTGCTCCTTCTCCTGGTGTGTACATGGCCTTTGGTGGCTGCTGCCCCCAACATGGTCTGCAGCACAACCTGGAAATAGCAGCTGTAATTCACAGGAGAATCCACTCTCTCTAATGCATACTGGTACACCCGTAATTAGGAATTCAATGAAAATTGCCCCAAAGGAAATTAGAAGAAACCCTTGTCAAAGGGTGGATGGAGGTTGGAAGAACTGTAGTCTATTAAGGAAACATGAAATATAGAAAATGGCAACAACCAGGAGGCTCTATGACCTCTGAAATACTCTGCCTCACATAAAACTGGCCTTGAATCCTACTGATACAAACCCAGAACAACTCTGCAGTTCTTAGTGTAATTGTTTTTGTAGTCAGCTGCCCACCAATTTTGAATGTCCCCTTCACTTACAGCCAAAGATATGTAAGACATTAAAGGCTTCACTTAGTACCACACCCTCTTGCTTCTCTCTAGAACAAAAGCCCCAAAAATCTGAAAATTCACAAGGCAGAAAATGGAGCTGTATTTCTTCACTTTTACAGATCCCTGGGCCAAACCCTTAGTGGGTTACATCTCAAGTGGAATCATACAGCAAGGGGAACTGTCCTGGAAATACCAGACCCTACACAGCTCTGCACACAGATTTGCTCCTCCATTCTTGCTTTGAGGGGAGCTTCGGGGCTGTTCTCACAGGTTTTGTAGTGAAACCAAGAAAACTCTGTAGCAGGTGCTGTTCCTTGTCTCAAGCTCCCCCATTAATAGGGGCAATACAGAGTCAAGCCCTGGACCTCAAAATGCACCAAAAAGATCTTACAGGCAGTTTATGATGTGAAGGATCATTTTCACATGATGTAGCAAGTGTGCAGGTTGATGTAATGATATTGAACACCCAGACATGGACACCCACATGGTGCTATCAGATGGGAAAAGGAAACAGGTGCCTTTGAACTGGGATTTCATTTACACATGGCAATCATTAGCTCCTTTTATGTGGTTTTGTAGCAAGAAAGGTAATTTTTTCCTATTTTACAGACAAGGCAGTGAACTAGAGGAAGGCAAATCCTTCTGTCTCAAGTCCCTCAGTGAACTTATGGAAGGGACTCCAAGGCAATACCTGAGTGAGTCTATGGAGCAAGGCTGTCTCAACTCTACCTTAACTTCCAGAGCCCAGGACAGCATTGCAACCCTCCTGCCCTGCTTGTGAAACCTAATAAACCTCAAACTTGTTCTTTGAGCCCGCACAGGTCTGCATGACTGGTATCATGGATTAAATCACTTGGAAGAGTGAGTGAAGGCTCAAAGAGGCCAGGGCAGATGCAGCAGATCCCTTCCCAGTGCTTCACCTGGTGCTTGTGGAGATGTGGAGTATCAGAGGCAACTCAAAGGAGGTGGTGACTGATGATGGTTCAAAACTATTTCACAGCTAGCACAAGCCTTGAGCTGTAGTCATAGAAGCTAAACCACCACCTAAAGGACAGCAGATGACAGTGAAAAACCTGCCTGAAAACAGTGCTTCACTCCAGGGATGCTCTAGGGCACAGAAGTCGGTTACTGAGTAATTCCAGCTCTGCAAAGGCCATGTGGAGTGGGAGGGAGTGGAACATGTTGGGAAATCGATTTGAAAGATTTATTTTTGGTATCGTTTTTAACTCCTGATTTGGCTGGTAAAAGGCTGTCAGGATTTTCCTTTATTTTTCAGGAAAGTTCAGGCATGAAAGAAATCCCAAATCTCTGGTCTCTAACTTCGTTAATACAGTACAGCAAGTGGATGCAAACTGTGATCTACTGATTTTTCTACCAGTATCGATAGACTTGCAAGAACAAAAATTGTTATTAAATGACATGCACCTAGATTTTTGAGATCACACAATCTAATAGCAAATTCCTAAGGCTGAATAGCTGGGTACTTCAGGGACACCTTTATACTTTCTAGACAGTTAAATAATGCTTACTGTGCTCTACCAGGCACTCTCAGCAAAGACAGGATCCCATAGTTTGTATGTACCTCTGACTTCAAGCTTCACATGTCTGCCTTCCCCTTCCCTCAGAACTGATGTGTATGTTGAAGTTGTCTTGGGTATTTCAAAACTACAGTGCCCTTGCTTTTGCCTGCCTTGTGGCTGGGCTGTAAGACTTCTGTTGAGAGATTATTGTTTTGAACTTTTCTATATATATACATAAATAAACCCAGCCTTAAGAACCTGCAGTCTGAGATAAAATAAAGCACTTGGAGAAGGCACAATCGTACCCACTGTGCAGTCACGAAGAAAAATGCACCATTTAAGAACTGAATTCACACAATTATTCAGGGGCTTCATTTTCATTAATGAAAGTCAGAATCATCTTCCTCTGAAGTCTTGTGGTTATCATAATGCCAAATGCATGGAGGGAAACAGTGGCTGAATAGAGACTGAACCTAGACTACCTTCCTCCCAGCTGTCTTGTATAGCAGCACCCTAGCACAATGCTATGCATCCACAATTACAGAGGTGCTTCTCTTTTCTTGCTCAAACTGTTAACAGCCTGTGTTTGCTAGATGGCATGGCTATATTGCTCCTCAGTGTTTCTTTTTACAAGGCTGAGAATTTGTATCATGCTGCTAGCTCAACTTATTTCTAGGGAAAGAGAATGATTTTGATCTGAGCCCTTCCAAAAAGCCAAGGCCAAATCCCTCAATGCCCTCTAAGTGAAACACCTTTTTCTTGTGGCAATCCTCTGCAAATTATGCTCTCCATGGACTGTTCAGCTTTTCTAGATGAGACCCATCCTACCGCTGGGATCACCATGCTCCCTGGAGGCAGAAGAGAGTGTGGAAGACAGCAAGAAGTAGCTGGTGTTGGCATGAGATTATCTTATTAAGACCTGGGTAACTGGGCCTGTGAAATTAAATTACAACTTGCTGTTGGGCATAAAGGCAACAGGCATCGTGCAATGTCTAGATGTGAGGCTCCAGGGTCAGAGCTTGTTATTTTGGTCCATTTTCATATCACTGATGAAGGTAAATGTAAGAGGCCAAATAGTGGCTGTCAGGCAAGTGGATGAGGATCCTTTCACTCCTTGAAATGCTGTCAATTCCATGTGTGAAGTCAGGGATACACAGGAATCTAAAGTCCTAGTGCCCAATGAGATGTGGAGACAAAGGCCTTAGATACGTGAAGCAGAGGTGCAGAAGAACACCCAGATCAGACAGATATTATCTGAAAAGTGGAGACAGCTAGGGTTCAACCCACCTTGGGAAATACCAGAAGGGAAATAAGAACAACTGCAATAAATAAGGAAAGTAAATTAGACTGCTAATGTCAGTTGGCTGGCACATCGAAAATTAAGTGACGTGGTAAGGGAAAAACTTACAGGTGCTGGCACATCTATGCATGAAGCCTGAAAAACAAGTTAAGGGGGCTAAAGTGGTTGCCTTCAAGGACAATCCTGATACAATGGACATCTCATAGAGCTGGGATATGGAGGATCAATGGGATTCAATGTAATCTGACTACCAGTTTCATAGGAATGATGCGGTAAGGTGGTCAGGGGGCAGAACAGCACTCTGGGAAACATTCTGAAATCAGCAACAGTTTATAAAACTATTACAGAAAAGCATTACAGAACATGTAGGTGGAAATCACAGTCTAATAATGAAAATGCTTTTTCATCTATAGCACTGTACCTCCTTGATCAGGAAAGAATGAGTGATCAAGAAGTAGGATTAGCAAAGCTGTGAATTTTGGACAGGTAGCAATAGGGGGATTATTACTACATTGAGAAGTCAATGACTTTTCAAGAATGAAATACAAGGAGAACATCTTTGGGTGCAATAAATGACTGCTCCGTAAGACAGCTGGTCCTAGAGCCCACAGAAAAAGAGGCTGTATGGGGTTTGGCCTGGACTGGTGCATTACGTGCATGTAATTTAAGAGGTTTTGACAGTAGTTTTGTCACTGTCTGCTAAAGAATCCACAGCAAATCAAGATTAAAAGCAATTTTCCTGTTGGTACAGTTGTCACCATGTGCTTTTGGGTCACCTTTCTGAGCAGCCCATGCAGGGAAGTTGCCAGCATGGCTCCCTTGCGTTGTCGGGCAGATGAGAGGGCTTGCCATGCTGTGGCTCTCCTGTGAAAAAGCAATCTTAAGGTGAACATTTTCCTAATGTTACACTTGTTGGGCAAACACAATTTCTGAATAATTTATTTTGTCTGAATACTTTGAGTAATTATATTTTACCAAACTCTTAACTTGCAACTGGATAAACTATTTCTCCTGCCTTTCCCAGAGTTTTATTCTGAGAACAGCCATAATGGCTGGTAAAGGTCTGTGGTGACTCCATTTCAGTGGCTTACAAGACAGAAATACCCCTGAGCACTAAAGGTGAATATTTGAGTAAGACTGGCCAGAAATCTGAACTCATTCTTGATTAGCCCTTTGGACTTTGTGCGGTTTTCCTCTTTTCCTCTTTTCTGACATCCAGCAGCCAATGGATGGCACTAAGATTACTGCCCTGCTCACAAACACATTATAACAAGTCTCACACTTTTTAGGGATTTAGGAATACTGAAAAATTGTCTGAGGCACTGAAGTTGGGTTGTTTGGACAAGTGTGAGGTTGGTTGCCTCAGCTCTTGTAGTTCTAACAATGCTTCTCCCCTCACACAACCTTTTTTTTTCCCTTCCCTGCTTTGGGACTACTTACAGCTAACAGTAAATTCTCATTGGAAATCTCCACATAGGTGTGTATGGATCCTCCAACATGCTGAGAGTGCATGCTGTCCCGTCACTAGTGGGTAAAGATGCTAAATAGCCTTGGTCATTGTAGTAATGCCTAAAGCATGCTACTAGTACCTGCCTAGATGGTAATTTCAGAGGATCTGTAAAAACACTGTCAGGAAATGGTTAGATCATGAAGAGCTGTCTCTGAAAAACAGTCATGAGCAGGTTGAAAGTTTATGGGTAAGAATTAGAGACTGAGGCAACAAAGGGAACCTTGTGGTTGACATTTACATTGGTCTGGGTTCACATTTTCAGTGCCATCTCACTGTATGCTTCACACTGCCCTTTCTTGAAAGGCTAACTCCCCACCTGGGCCAACACTGATGCAGGAGCACAACCCAATACTTGAAATAAAGGAATGCTCATAGATAACTGTGACAGCAGCCCTCACCCTGCTTTGGCAATCCCACAAGAACACTGCTCTTCCTTTTTAAATGTGCTTTCTCTACCCCAGAACCCTAAGCAGCAGAATAATCTTTGCTACTGCTAAGGCTGAGTGATTAACTACCTTGTTATGTACTCGCAGTCCCAACTCCCAGCAATGCAGAACACAGACAGTAGTGTCACAAAAATTATGTTATCAGGTAACTATTTCTAGCATAAATGGATTAGTCTCAAGATAATACATATAAATATATACACACACACACATATATATATAAGCATGCCTGTGCTGGTTAGTGAATGCCCTTAAATCAGTTCTATCCTGTCAGCTTTAAATTTTGTATTTTACATCCTCCAAGTCTGAAAATGTTTATTGTTATTCACATTCTCCTTTTTAACATTGATACAAATACTGAATATTAAAACCGGTCAAAACAATAGAAGAATTTCATTTTTCCCCCAAAATTTTAAAATTAGGACATCAAGTAGTTGGTGGACAAAAAAAGAAGAAAGGAAAAGTAATTTTAAACAATCATTAACATTTATGAATTTTCCTTCATTTCAATAAAAGCCTGAAATATACAGTTCACACTCTCAAAGAGATGACTTCTCAATGCAAAGATCACATATTGCTATTTGATTTGGAAAAAAAACCCTAAAAGAATCCTAAAACTTTATTATTTATCATTAATTTCTTAAATTCTTAGAGAATTAGTTGTGGTTTTTTGTTTGTTTGTTTGTTTGTTTTTGTTTTTTTCTAGCTGGTACTGCAGTTTGGGCTTCTTTAAAATCTATTTTAGCCTTAAGTAAATAATTTGTCTCAGTTTACTACTAAAGCATGGAACGGATATTTTTGTATGTTGAGTCCTGTTGACTCATTTATGAACATCATGTCCACTTCAGAAGAGGACATAAGCCTTCATTATCTGCCACGAAATTCTAAACACAATACTTTTATTGTTTCAACAATAAGAAGTCTCACCTATCTCACTGGGAATAAAATTGAAGCAAGATCTTGTACTGTAGTTTTCTGTCTGCTACCACCCCTTGTCACAGATGACCAGATTGCAATATTTTGCAGTTTAAAGACTGAAATTTTATGAGTACATTGTTTCAAATGCCTTTCATGGTCCCCTCTTCTCCCCTGCTCACCCCACTCCCCAGATGACTTGTAAACTGTAAGTCTTGCTCCACAGGTTCAGCCTATTACCCACATTCTATTACTTTACTCATTTTTCCAAGGTTGTTTCTTCCTTTTGTATGATTTAGAGTCTGGCCTGAAATTTCATACATAAGTTCAGATCAGAGTCACTGTGTCCATAGCCTTCTAACTGAAAGGTCTGGTAAAAAAATATATATATAAAAGTTGAAATAAAGGTTAAAAATATTAAAAGCAACATATCTGTAAAAATGAAAAAAATAAACAACAGCTCACAAACCATTTCATGGAACACTCCGAATCAAACTGTTATGTCTACAGTCATTTCGCAGACATTAAAGCTCCCACCAGCCCAAAGAGGTCCATTTCAGCTGTAGTACTGTTACTGATTCTGTCATTAACTAGAATTGTGTTTGATTCTAATATGAATATAGAGTTTAAAAAGATATTTTAGTAGAAATTATATGTTCACATTTATTGCATTTTGCACCAACAACCGAATGCTACTATGAACTCCTCTGTACAGCTCTGTAACAAGGCCAAAGATTTGGTCAAAATCATCTAGTATCAACATATAGAAACTGAGACAATACGTCTAAGATTTAAGATAATTTGTTTGAAGTAGGTATAGTGTTTACTTACAGGAGTATTGTATAACCTAGAAGAATGCATAGAGATGTCAGGACCCAGAATTAATGGGAATTGAGGAAAGCCGACTGTAACAGCAGGAAACAGTGAACTTAAGCAAAAGCTAATTCCGGCATGGGGAGATCGCAACTCCACTCATGGACCACCTACCCAAATTACACCCCAGATCCATTTCTACAATTTTCTAACCTTTACTGCGCAGAATCAGAAATAGGAGGAGAATATGTTAATGATTTATAGGAAACAGTATGTTTATGTACGATTACTTAATGAATATGCATGAGCAAGTTCTATATAAGATGTATGATATTGGTGCTTGGTGTGTGTTGTTGGTGAGACGACTCCCCTGTGCACCTGGCCGTTAATAAAGAAGTGTGTGCTTATCTACATCACATTGGTGTCGATAGAGTTTTCGGTAACAGTCCCTGCTGGGGGACTGGAGGAACAGCAACCAAGTGGCAAGCCCTAAGCTAGTAAGTGGAACTGTGTCGGAGGTAAAATGAGTCCACCAAAGAGCCTGACTTCTACAGTCTTATGCAAGCCACTAAAACACATGTCCTGTCTTGACCCTCCTAAAATTTCATACTGAGAAAATGGGAGCTATGCTACTTCTGTAGTATTTCTGCCCAGTTTTCTTTGGAATTTGGATATATTTACCGATTTGTAAATGCTGAAGCTGGGAGGAACTTCTGCCAAGCTCCTGCCTGGTCTCCTGCATAACAAAGGCCAGAGCACCCCATCTATCAGCCTTTCGTAAGATGCAAAATTAGCAAATATTCCACATAACTATGTCTTCATCTCCAGCCACTGAACATCCATCCATCCTACTCATCATTCCAAACTCTGATGAACTTATTTCCATGAGCAACTGAGTCAGTGGTCATGCTTGCCCTGCCCACCTTTGGCTTTGCCTCGGTTCCCACAGGTCTGCTGACTTCATGCATCCTGAGAAATCATCTGGCTTCTGAGGCAAAAATGATCACCTCTCATCAGTTCTTATCACCTCCTCACTGGTGAAGTCGAAAAGTCATTTGCAAGGCATTCATAGCATCTGGCATACAATAGAGTTACAAAGTATTGGGCTTATACAATGGAGCTGGTGATCTGTGGTCCTTGTATTGGTAAGAAACACTTGGTTTCACCCAGTCCATATTTCCCCTCTTTGAGGCTTATCTAAGGAGTTTGTCAATGCAACTGCAAGAGAATGGGAGGGTGCATCCTTCCATACACTCCTGCTTCCTTGGGTGACATTCCTTAGACTAATTACAAAGGCCACAGCTGGTCCTTGATGGATGTTTGAGGCATTAATGACACCACCCTGTGATGCAAAGCACACACACAAGCAAGCTTTGAGACAATCATTTGGCATTTCAGTCTCTCACAAAGGCGTTAGTCAATAGGACCCCCTGAGAAACTGCCCTCAGGGACAAGGGAGTGGAACAGGGCTGGCAGATATTTAGGGGCACTTTCCATAGAGCACAAGAGCTCTCCATCCCCATGAGTAAGAAATCAGGAAAGGAAGGCAAGAGACTGGCATGGATGAGTCAAGACCTCATGGTCAAACTAAAGGGCAAGAAGGGAATGCACAGGCAGTGGAAGCAGGGACAGGTATCCTGGGAAGAGCATAGGGACATTGCTGGTTGTGTAGGGATGGGGTCAGGAAGGCCAAGGCGCAGATGGAGCTGAACTTGGCAAGGCATGCGAAGAACAATAGGAAGGGCCTCTGCAGGTATGTCAGCCAGAAAAGGAAGGGCAAAGAAAGTGTACACCCCATCAGTGAACACAGCTGACAAACTGGTAACAATGGATGAGAAGGCTGAGATACTCAAGTAACATTTTGCCTCGGTCTTCACAGGCAATCTCTCTTCCCACACCTCTGGAGTGGATGGGCCTCAAAGCAGGGACTGGAGAAGCAAAGTCCCTCCCACAGTAAGAGAAGTTCAGGTCTGAGACTGCCTGCGGAACCTGAACACACAGAAGTTTAGGGGACCTGACAAGATGCGTCCCAGAATCCTGAGGGAATTGGCTGATGTAGTTGCCAAGCCACTCTCCATCATAGCTGAAAAGTCATGGCAGTCAGGTGAAGTCCCTGGTGACTGGAAAAAGGGACACAGTGCACCCATTTTTACAAAGCGTAGACAGGAGAACCTTGGCAGCCATAGAAGATCACGGAACAGATCCTCCGAGAAGCTATGCTAAGGCACATGAGCACACAGAGGTGATCTGAGACAGCCAGCATGGCTTCACCAAGGACAAGTCCTGCCCAACCAACCTTGTAGCCTTCTCTGATGGTGTGACTACATCAGTGGACCATGGAAGAGCTACAGATGTTGTCTATCTGGACTTCTGTAAGGCCTTTGTCATGGTCCCCCACAACATCCTTCTCTCTAAACTGGGGAAAGAGATGGACTTGATGGATGGACTGTTTGGTGGATAAGGAATTAACTGGATGGCTGCGTCCAGAGTGTAGTGGTCAATGGCTCAATGCCCAGATGGAGATCTGTGATGAGTGGTGTCCCTTAGGGGTCTGTACTGGGATGAGTATTGTTTAATACCTTCATCCGTGACACAGACAGTGGGATCAAGGCACCCGCAGCAGGTTTGCAGACACCACCAAACTGAGTGGTGCATTTGACATGCCCAAGGGAAGGGATGTGCCATCCAGAGAGACCTAGACAAGCTTGAGAAATGGGCCCATGTGAACCTCACGAGGTTCAACAAGGCCAAGTGCAAGATCCTGCATATGGTTTCGGGCTCCCCTAGAATCAATATTGGTTGAGGGATGAAGGGATTAAGAGCAGCCCTGGGGAGAAGGTGGATGAAAAGCTGGACATGAGCCAGCAATGTGCACTTGCAGCCCAGAAAGCCAACTGTACGCTGGGCTGCATCAAGAGAAGTGTGCCCAGCTGGTCAAGGGAGGGGATTCTCCCCCTCTACTCCACTCTCGTGAGACCCCACCTCAGTGCTGTGTCCAGCTCTGGAAAGACTTGGACCTGTTGGAGTGTGTCCACAAATATGATCAGGGGGCTGGAGCACTTTCCCTGTGAGAGGCTGAGAGAGCTGGGGTTGTTCGTATTGTCAGTAAAGGTGAAGACTTTTTTCTCTTGTCTTCAACCCTTTATTTTCTTCTATTAATAATCAGACCTAGACTACAACTGAGAGCCTGCTGGTCTCCATGACAGCTCTGGACTGTAACAGGACAGATCAAGACACACACGCCCCCCCCCATGTCATTCATGGCTGCACACTTTGGTTCTGGAAACCAAACACAAGACTAGACTGCAGATTTCTTCCCAGAAAACCCACCCACACATTTGGAAAGCAACACCACCTGCACTGTTAGTAATACTGAGACTTTTTCTGCAGTTTTTATGCCTTTATTTCTTTCATTGTACAATAACTAGAGTTAAGGGCCTGGGATCCCTTGGGGATCATCCTGAGTCCCAGCTGCCGGCCTGGCCAAACCAGGGCCCCTGAGGGACGCTCCCAGGGTCACTGGTGGTGGCAGGCAGGCTTCTTGCCAGGCTGGGAAACTTCAGGGCTGCCGGCTCTCCTCTTTGGGGCTCCCTGGGGGCCCCCCTTGGACCACTGGCTGCCCCAACGGGGAGTGGAGGGCCTAGGCACAGCCTCCTCTGGGTCCTCCTGCAGCTGTTTTTGTTCCCCACAGGTGGGAATGGGGACACTGGGGGGGCTGTTGGGCCCTCCTGAAAGGGCTGGGTGCAGGAGACCCATCCCTCTTGGGAGGCAGCAGGGAGGGGAGCAGCCTTGGGGCTGCCCTCCCACTCCCCCACAGCATGGGCATCCCTGAGGTCCATCCGATGTCCGGGCTCCCTGCTGCACTGGCACAAGACGGTGTGCACAAGCTGGTGGACAAAGCTCCTCGTGTGCCTGCCTAGGGTGTCCCACAGCAGCTGGATCAGAGCCTCCTTATCCGGGCCAAAGTAGAGCAGGCTAGATAAGACGAGGCTCTGCACTGCTGCTGCTTCCTGGGCATCCTCGAAGAGCTGCCCCAGCACCTGATGCAGCCAGGGCAGTGAGGGATGGAGGACTGCGGGCCAGTGGCAGAAGATGGATGCCCAGATGTAGGCACAGAAGCCGCCCACCGGAGCCACGGGAGCTGAGCACGGCTGGGTGTCTGCAAGCTCCTCCTGTCAGGCGGACGGTAAATGACGGTGCTGCAGGTGGTG
>NW_020799142.1:21390744-21393176 GCF_003259725.1 Athene cunicularia
CCTGCAGTGACGGGCCGCACCGGCGGGCCCTGGGCTCTCGGCTCCGGGTGCCGCCGCCCTTCTCCCACTCCCCGCTGCTCGGCGCACAGCCGGTGTGCGATGGAGGCCGGGGCCTGGGGGAGCGGGCGACGGGGGCAGCCACCGATGGCCGGCTCCGTCATCGCTGTCCCCTCCCACGCAGCAGCGACCGAGAGCCTCGGTGAGCTGCTGCTTCCCCTGAGAAAGGCAAGTCCTCCTTCCTCGCGTGGGAGGCTCTCTGCCCCCGGTGCGTCCAGGCCTTGAGGTCCAGCCTCCAAAAAACACGGGCAGGACCTGACTGCCCGGCACCAGCAGATGCACCTGGAGAGACATTTACATGGGGAAGACCGAGCTCTGGAGACCTGGAGGCCAGCAGCTGACCTGGCGGTGCTCTTTTCAGTGCCGCCTCCCCGGCCTGCTCTCCAGGGCTCTGCCCGGGGATGGACATCCTTCCATTCTGGGAGGGTGGGGGAAGGCAGCAGCCTTGGAGCTCTGGGAAAAAAGCAAAACCGAGGCCAAAACCCTGAGCTCAGAAACAGTCAAATCCCCGGAGGAGCTACTGTGCTCGTGCAGCCTGCTTCTGTCTCCCCAAATACACTATCATCGTGGCTTTGCGGGCAAAGGAGGGACTGAGAGTCATCAGCCACCGCTGGGCCTCTTCTCTCCTGCAGCCGTGTGTGAGGCGGGCTGGAGAAGGGGATGCCATGGCGCCGGGAGACGTGCACTGCAAGCCCTGGGGAGCATCCGCCATGGTGTTCTGCAGGGAGAGGACAACAGCATCCTATTAGCATCCCTGTTTAAGCAGTACCATGCCGTCGCCCACATTGCTGATACATGGTGTAAGTCACTAGTTCAGATACGATCAGGAGAAGTCGGGGAAATCTGGACCAATGTGGTGCTCTGCATACTATCTAGTGGGTAATGGGAGCACGTGCAAATGAGAAGCTTTGAAATTCAGAAGGGAATTTGTGCTTTTGCACATTTCTGTATAAGAAAGAAGATAGGCTTTTAATGTTTAAAATGAAGTTTTTTACACAGTAATTCCAGCAAGAGATGGCCAAGAGCTGCTGGCCCCAGGTAAAAGGGTTATCAGCTTTCCCATTTTGTCATTAATCTGCAGGAGCTGTCCCCAATTAACAGAAGCAGCCCTGCAATTCAGGGTCACTAAAGAGATATTGCCAGGCTCCAGTTCAGATGGCTAATAGCTGTAGGCATTTTAGCAAAGCCTATTAATTAGTTTGGTCTTGTTAAATAATATGTAACTTTAATTTGAACCTGGTCAAGAGATGATTTTTACTTTAGTACTTGCAATAACACAATGGTAGGCCCTAATGTCCACTCTGTTCCTTGTGGTTCTCAGTCACACTAGCCCATTCAGAAGGATACCCCTTGCAGGAACTGGTGTGCATTAAGCTAATAGAAAAACAGACAAATGAGCAATAACGTGCCACACACATGTGTACCATCTTGTTACAGAAGAGTTGGGTGATTAGAATTAGAACTAGCCTTTATTAGACTACAGAATTAGCTTTAGTAATGTCCATTTATTTCTCTCTTGCTGGCCGTCTTGCTCCCACTGCAGGAAAAGAAGGCTGCAAATGACTGGCAGGGTGTTGTCAGAGGCTGTGAAGAACATGGAACCACTTCTTTCATGCCAAGACAGCACTGAATGCCCTGCAAGCTCTCATTTACTGTTTTAGTTTAAAGGCAGTCTTCCTGAGCTGTTCTGTTGTGTATTTTTAAGTCCCTGTATTGCTATTTATGTAAGATTTGTGTGGCCCTGGTATTAAATATCTGGCAAAGATAATCAGTCACTAAATGAATGAATGAACTCACTAAATAGTCACTGTACCCGATAGGGTGAATATTAACTCTTCTGTATGAAAGTCTTTGCATTTTCTGCAGAAGACCTGAGCAGCAAAGTCAGGTGTAAAACTGTACATGTCAAAGCAACTCCACAACATCTCAGTGGATGGTATGTTAGTCTAGTTACATTGCTCAGTAGGGGCAGTAAACCCTGGGGTAGAGAGCTCTTGATGTGCAACCCTGCTTGCACATCTGCATCAGTTCTGCATCACAGCCACAGCACGTTCATGTTACAGCTGCCTCATAGATGCATCACCTGGCAGTGAGTATCACGAAGTCTGAGGACTCCCACTCCCCTGTTAAAGAAGAGAAGACTGCAGAGAAAAGGCAGCTGTAGACTAAGCACAGCACCTGGAGGCTGCTGGAGGACTCAGGGCATCAACTAACACAATGCACATGCAAAAAGTAATCCACTGAACTAAAAAAAGCACTGAGTCATTTTGTTCTTTGGGCTGAAAAGAGTGTTCTCTGCTTCAGAGAACTATAGATGCATCACATTTTAGAAGGAAGCCTTTGTTTCAGGATTAATGTTTACACACGTGCATCAA
>NW_020799142.1:21393226-21394972 GCF_003259725.1 Athene cunicularia
GGCACAAGACGGTGTGCACAAGCTGGTGGACAAAGCTCCTCGTGTGCCTGCCTAGGGTGTCCCACAGCAGCTGGATCAGAGCCTCCTTATCCGGGCCAAAGTAGAGCAGGCTAGATAAGACGAGGCTCTGCACTGCTGCTGCTTCCTGGGCATCCTCGAAGAGCTGCCCCAGCACCTGATGCAGCCAGGGCAGTGAGGGATGGAGGACTGCGGGCCAGTGGCAGAAGATGGATGCCCAGATGTAGGCACAGAAGCCGCCCACCGGAGCCACGGGAGCTGGGCGCGGTTGGGTGTCCGCAAGCTCCTCCTGTCAGGCGGACGGTAAATGACGGTGCTGCAGGTGGTGCGATGACATACTCCTCAAAGCTGTTGTCTGCCCACACTGAGTGCAAGATGGATCTCACCTTCCTCTTGCAGAGGGGGCACTCGGGCTTGCTCTCAGCCCACCGCACGATGCACAGGCAGGAGAATTGGTGGAGGCATGGCAGTACGTAGCTGCGCTTCTCCCAGCTGTCCAGGCATACTGGAGAGCAGTTCTCCAGCTCCGTGGCCATGCTCTCCACATGCTGCGGTGGGCTGGGGGGAGCTGGGGATGTTGAACTGCTCCTGCTCACTGCCGCTGCACACTAGTCACAACAGAAAAGGAAAAAAGGCCACAGTCATTTGCTGCTCCAGGGAGGGGTGGAAGAAATGTCCAGGCCCCTGAAAGGGAATGAAAGGGCTCAAACAAATTAATTTCTAACAATTATTAAGACTAAACTGTGATGTATGAAAGCTTTGCTTGTGTTTCGCTTCATTTGTTTCTCAAGAACTCCTGACTTCTCAACTGTTTCCTTAGGTCCCTTTGTCTGTTTAGGTAAGATTGAAATACTCATTAGGCTCCCTGCATAAATCACTGGTAACAGACTGAAGGCCTTCTGTGCACACTTGGGCAACTCCTAAAATGAGATAATGGGGAGTTTGAACAAAGAGACAGAGACCCTATTCTACGGAAACTGATTTTTCTGATTTAGGAAGGAGACACCTGGACTTTACTTCACAGCACATGCTCCTGAAAGCGGGTCAACTATCAAACACTGTGAAGTCTACTTACATCCTCTCTCGACCACCAAAGACCCTCACCTTATTTTCACTACCATGCCCGGATTATGTAAATGAATTCCGGCAACTCATTTCCATAAGACACCCCTTTCTAGGAAATCTAATTAATATGTCTGATTTGTGTGTATGTAAACTTACGTCCCTTCCTAATTCTTGGGAGCCCTTATGGTGGAGAACTCCCAGGGTGACCCCAGCGCAGCAAATAAAAGAATACCTGCTTAACAGTTACACTGGATTCTGACTGTTAATTTCTTTGTTTCACCCCTCAAGAAGGAAACCCTCCCAGCTCCCCCGGGTGACTGCAGTCAGCTCCCCTCCCGTTCCCTGCACAGCTCACCTCTGCTGCTGCGAGCGCGCCTCCTGGGTGCCACGGCTGCTTGATCCCGGCAGTGTCGGGGAAAATCCCTCAATGGCTCTGGGGTCGGGCACTGAGAGCTGCAGTGAAGATCTTCCCCCGCAGCAGCAACAGCCTCGCTCCGCACTCCAACCTCGCACACTCGCGCAGCTGGAGCGCGGGCACGAGCCAGCGGGGTGAGACTTGGTGCCCGGACACGAGCAGCGAGGGACGCGCGGTCCCCACCCACCGCCTGGGAATGTCGCCGTCCATCCCTCGGTGACATCAGAACCCACCGCTCGGTGCCCGAG
>NW_020799142.1:21395022-21405309 GCF_003259725.1 Athene cunicularia
ACCCTGAGCTCAGAAACAGTCAAATCCCCGGAGGAGCTACTGTGCTCGTGCAGCCTGCTTCTGTCTCCCCAAATACACTATCATCGTGGCTTTGCGGGCAAAGGAGGGACTGAGAGTCATCAGCCACCGCTGGGCCTCTTCTCTCCTGCAGCCGTGTGTGAGGCGGGCTGGAGAAGGGGATGCCATGGCGCCGGGAGACGTGCACTGCAAGCTCTGGGGAGCATCCGCCATGGTGTTCTGCAGGGAGAGGACAACAGCATCCTATTAGCATCCCTGTTTAAGCAGTACCATGCCGTCGCCCACATTGCTGATACATGGTGTAAGTCACTAGTTCAGATACGATCAGGAGAAGTCGGGGAAATCTGGACCAATGTGGTGCTCTGCATACTATCTAGTGGGTAATGGGAGCACGTGCAAATGAGAAGCTTTGAAATTCAGAAGGGAATTTGTGCTTTTGCACATTTCTGTATAAGAAAGAAGATAGGCTTTTAATGTTTAAAATGAAGTTTTTTACACAGTAATTCCAGCAAGAGATGGCCAAGAGCTGCTGGCCCCAGGTAAAAGGGTTATCAGCTTTCCCATTTTGTCATTAATCTGCAGGAGCTGTCCCCAATTAACAGAAGCAGCCCTGCAATTCAGGGTCACTAAAGAGATACTGCCAGGCTCCAGTTCAGATGGCTAAGAGCTGTAGGCATTTTAGCAAAGCCTATTAATTAGTTTGGTCTTGTTAAATAATACGTAACTTTAATTTGAACCTGGTCAAGAGATGATTTTTACTTTAGTACTTGCAATAACACAATGGTAGGCCCTAATGTCCACTCTGTTCCTTGTGGTTCTCAGTCACACTAGCCCATTCAGAAGGATACCCCTTGCAGGAACTGGTGTGCATTAAGCTAATAGAAAAACGGACAAATGAGCAATAACGTGCCACACACATGTGTACCATCTTGTTACAGAAGAGTTGGGTGATTAGAATTAGAACTAGCCTTTATTAGACTACAGAATTAGCTTTAGTAATGTCCATTTATTTCTCTCTTGCTGGCTGTCTTGCTCCCACTGCAGGAAAAGAAGGCTGCAAATGACTGGCAGGGTGTTGTCAGAGGCTGTGAAGAACATGGGACCACTTCTTTCATGCCAAGACAGCACTGAATGCCCTGCAAGCTCTCATTTACTGTTTTAGTTTAAAGGCAGTCTTCCTGAGCTGTTCTGTTGTGTATTTTTAAGTCCCTGTATTGCTATTTATGTAAGATTTGTGTGGCCCTGGTATTAAATATCTGGCAAAGATAATCAGTCACTAAATGAATGAATGAACTCACTAAATAGTCACTGTACCCGATAGGGTGAATATTAACTCTTCTGTATGAAAGTCTTTGCATTTTCTGCAGAAGACCTGAGCAGCAAAGTCAGGTGTAAAACTGTACATGTCAAAGCAACTCCACAACATCTCAGTGGATGGTATGTTAGTCTAGTTACATTGCTCAGTAGGGGCAGTAAACCCTGGGGTAGAGAGCTCCTGATGTGCAACCCTGCTTGCACATCTGCATCAGTTCTGCATCACAGCCACAGCACGTTCACGTTACAGCTGCCTCATAGATGGATCACCTGGCAGTGAGTATTACGAAGTCTGAGGACTCCCACTCCCCTGTTAAAGAAGAGAAGACTGCAGAGAAAAGGCAGCTGTAGACTGTAGACAGCACCTGGAGGCTGCTGGAGGACTCAGGGCATCAACTGACACAATGCACATGCAAAAAGTAATCCACTGAACTAAATAAAGCACTGAGTCATTTTGTTCCTTGGGCTGAAAATGGTGTTCTCTACTTCAGAGAACAATAGATGCATCACATTTTAGAAGGAAGCCTTTGTTTCAGGATTAATGTTCACACGTGATCACACATCAGGAGGTCTAAAGCCCAGCTAGAAATTAATCTGGCTTCAGCCAGATATATATTATGTGAGCAGCAAAAGAAAGACCAAGGAGAGCCTCCATCCCCAGCTAGACGTGGGAGGAAACATGGTAACAAGTAATGAGGGAACAGCTGACGTGCTTAATGCCTTCTTTGCCTCAGTCTTTAATAAGACCAGTTGTACTGAGGGAATCCAGCCTCCTCAGCCAAAAGACAGAGACTGGGAGAACGACCGCCCCACAATCCAGGGGACTGTCAGTGACCTACTACATCACACAGACACACACAAGTCCACGGGACCAGATGGGACACATCCAAGGGTGCTGAAGGAGCTGGCTGGGGTGCTCAGCAAGTTGCTTTCCATCATTTACCAGCAGTCCTGGCTGACCAGAGTGATCCTGACAGACTGGAAATGGGCCAATGTGATGCCCATCTGTAAGGAGGGTCATAAGGATGATCCAGGAAATTACACGCCTGTCAGCTTCACTTCGGTGCCCAGGAAGGTGATGGAGCAGCTGATCCTGAGTAGCATCACACAACACATAATGGGACAACCAGACGCTCAGGCCCAGTCAGCATGGGTTTATGAAAGGCAGGTCTTGCTTGACAAAACTGATCTCCTTCTACAACAGGGCAACCTGCTTACTGGATGAGGGAAAGGCTGTGGATGTTGTTTACCTTGACTTTAGTAAGGCCTTTGACACCGTTTCCCACAGCATTCTCCTGGAGAAACTGGCTGCTCATGGCTTGTATGGGCACAGGCTTTGCTGGGTAAAAAACTGTCTGGATGGCCGGGCCCAAAGAGTTGTGGTGAATGGAGTTAAATCCAGTTGGCGGCTGGTCATGAGTGGTGTCCCCCAGGGGTCAGTTTTGGGGCCACTCCTGTTTAATATCTTCACTGATGATCTAAACAAGGGGACTGAGTGCACCCTCAGTCAGTTTGCAGATGACCCCAAGTTGGGTGGGAGTGTTGATCTACTCGAGGGCGGGGAGGCTCTGCAGAGAGACCTGGACAGGCTGGAGCAATGGGCTGAGCCCAACTGTAGGAGTTTCACTAAGGCCAGATGCCGGGGGCTGCCCTTGGGCCACAACAACCCCCAGCAGTGCTACAGGCTTGGGGAGGAGTGGCTGGAGAGCTGCCAGTCAGAGAGGGACCTGGGGGGGTTGATTGACAGCCGGCTGAACAGGAGCCAGCAGTGTGCCCATGGGGCCAAGAAGGCCAATGGCATCCTGGCTTGTGTCAGCACTAGCGTGGCCAGCAGGGACAGGGAAGGGGACTTGCCCCTGTACTGGGCACTGGTGAGGCCGATGGCTGTGTTCAGTTTTGGGCCCCTCACTCCAAAAAGGACATTGAATGACTCGAGCGTGTCCAGAGAAGGGCAACGGAGCTGGTGCAGGGTCTGGAGCACAGGTGGTACGAGGAGCAGCGGAGGGAACTGGGGGTGTTTAGTCTGGAGAAGAGGAGGCTGAGGGGAGACCTCATCGTCCTCTACAGCTACCTGAAAGGAGGTTGCAGAGAGCTGGGGATGAGTCTCTTTAACCAAATAATAACCAATAGGACAAGAGGGAATAGCCTCAAGTTGCGCCAGGGAATGTTTAGACTGGATATCAGGAAACATTTCTTTATATTGTTAGGCGTTGGAAAGGGCTGCCCAGGGCAGTGATGGAGTCCCCATCCCTGGAGGTGTTTTAAGAGTTGGGCTGACAGAGCACTGAGGGATATGGTGTAGTTGGGAACTGTCACTGTTAGGTTAGTGGTTGGACTGGATGATCTTCAAGGTCTTTTTCAACCTAGATGATTCTGTGACATGTGCATCAAAAATCAGAACCTCTTTCTGAGAGGTTCAACTAGACTACAGTGCAAACTGCTAGCAGTTCAACAGCCTGAAAGGTCTAGAGATCTTAGCCTAATGCAGAGAAACTGTATCGCAGTTTCACATCAGCTTTGTTTAAAGCGAGATTTGTTTCCTGTATCTGTCTGGAGCACAACAATGGTTCCTGTGGTAAACAGTAAGTGAGGGAATATGTACTTCCACTGCATTGCCCAAAGGCTGCACTTCAGCTACGCTGACACGTCAGAGCTTCTGGAGGGACCAGGGCTTATCTGAGCATTAGAAAAGTAGACTTCAACTTCTGCTAGACCATGTTTCTTGCTCTTTGCCCCTTTCCAGGGCCTCTCTGGTCTTTTATGACTGACCAAGGTGTGACACCTTGTCAGAACTGATTTCTAGCACCTGTGGACTTGAACATTTTCAAAGCTGGAGCTATGAAAGAAGCTGGCATAACCTTAAATGCCAGCAGGACTGAGACTTGCCTCCAGGTTCTTCTACACATGTCCCTTTAAATATTTATTAGTCTTTCAACCATTGCTTTTGTTCAGTTTAAATCCTAAACTCTGGACATGGACTCCCTGTGCTGCTCAGGGCTGGAGAGCTTTCACAGGACTCTGTCTTCACTGGAGCATCCAGGGACCTATTTCTATTTCCTCAGGCTCACGTGTGGAGACTGCAGCAGAGGTGTCCCAGTGGGGATCCACTACTGCCACAGCAGGAGTCCTGCTCATAGAGTCAAAGCTTCTCCTGAGCCAGGGAAGATTATTCTGACCTAGGCAGGGACAGGGAAGAGGTGACTACTGATCTCAGTAATCAGATTAGAACCCTGTGGAGAGAGAAGAATTAGAGAGGCGGTCTGATTCAGCTACAAAACTTCATGCTCTCTCCTCTCCTACTGGCAAGTGGTGGCAGATGTGCCTCCAGCTGTCTTCCAGGGGCCCTACAATGGCCAGAAACTGTAGCCTGAAGACAGCTCTGCTAACAGGAGTGCTTATGTATGACAGGGACTGTGAATAGAAAAGAGAAGAAAGGAAGTGGTGAAGATCCAGTATTAAATTTATTGTACTAATCCTATTCCTGCTGGTGATATATGCATAATCACTTAAGTTGATTGTTTTGCTGATGCCATTGTTATGAACTCCATGTAAGGGAACAGACATGCAGCTGGATTGCTTGTTTGCTTTATTTATTTTTTTCCCTTTCACCTTTTCTTAATGACAGCATGGGTTGGATTTCCAAACCTTCCCAGCACTGGCCTAACTGCTCTCTGACAACTGCAATCAAATTCTTATCTGTCTAACTGCCAACATATCTACCAGAGAGGTGCTGACTGACTGCAGCAGGAGCAGAATTGAAGTAGTTCAGGCTCCCCTAAAAATACAACTCTAAGAGATTACTGTAGGAAAATACCATGATTCTTGGTCTGAAAGAGCCAATAAATGTAACTTATTAGGGCCAGTCTCAACAGATGAGGAACCTGAGGAAGGGAACAGCTTTTTTGGTTATGTGGCAACTATAGGGGAGCAACCAGGACCTGATTTTCCTGAGCACAAACAGGCTGGTGTGTGGTGCTCAAGGCAATCAGGGGCAGGTTCCAGCCATAGGAAATGTCATTTCATTGAGTTATAATGACTGGCACAGCACTTTGAACCTGCTTGAAACCTAATCTTTAAGACATTCATCTTCAGGGATGAAAATTCGAAGGACCATCAGGTAGGAAGACACCTTCTCTGCTTAAGGAGGTCTGAGCCCATTACACCCAGAAGGCAAGACTCAATGGAAGAAAGACTGCCAGCTGCTTGCTGTCTTCCTCTGGTTGTTTCCCATGTGCTGCTATCAGACAGGACACTGGCTTATGTGCAGCTTTGGTCTTGGTAGTACAGATGCCAGTTTTTCCTTCTCCCTGTGCGGGTGCTTCACAGTGGTCATTGGGCAGCTAAGGCCAAGGTCTCAGGCACTTACTCGCCTTAGTTCACGTGGCTTTGTACCAAAAGACAAGACAATTGATTTACTTTTCATCTTCACCTTGGAAGCAAAGGTAATGGTATGCAGAGAACCTGAGTCTGCAGCACCTCTGCTGTTCTGAGACTGCCACATTCCAAAATGCAAAGAACAGAGGGATTTCAACCCCAGCTACAAAGCACTTTAGCAGCTTTGGGCTTTCTCTCTTTCCAACCGCCAACTACCCCACCCCCCCACCGCCCCCCTATTTTATTTGATTCTTCCTTAAACGCAGAAATGACAGCATTGAAAACAATGAGAAGACCCTGGAGAGAAACGGAATGCCTTATAGTGGACAGAGGAAAGAAGAATCCACCATTTTCGATGTGAGAAGACTCTTAAAGTCTTAATTTTGCTTCTGGGAAATTTACACACAGATTGTGTGTTGATTTCCCAGAAGAAAGAGCAATTAATACTTCATGGTGTAGAAAATTCTTCCCTTCCACTTGGTTTAAGACCTGTAGGCATTCAGACATAACTCTCATTGCTATTTTCCTGGGAGATGGCCAACTGCAAGATCTAGCAAGGTTCAAAAACCAAGTGTGATTCTTCTTTTCCCATTGCAACAATCAGAGCTGTTTGAAGACAAAAAAGAAAATCTAAAAGGAAATTTAATACCCTCAGTACTCCTGCCATTGGCTATATTATCAAGGCCAGACAAAACTGTAATTCGGCTGCAGGTAAATGATTTGTTCAAACCTGACTTACTAGAGGTTCTAAGTCACTGCAGCTTTACCAGTTATTTGCTTGACAGGATTCTGGTAGAAGCAAACCAAAAATAAACTTTCAGGAGTATACTTGCAAGTTTTACTGTTCAATTTCTTTCCATCTGACATGTTGCACCAGGAATGCTGATACCTCGAATACCCAGAGCAGTCTTTCTAGTTGCTGTATATAAAATAGCAAAAACCCATGGGAAGCAGGAAACAGCAGCTGTAATCACATTATGGACAGCTGCATTTTCAACTAGTTTTGCACTTGAGACCAAAGAAGGTAGAGACAAATCTGTGATGGCATTCTCTGTGACTCTAAATTTATGCTGTTCATTGGGATATTTCAGACGGAGATGTTCATGAAGGAATTCATCATACCACTAGTCCTGCTGGCCCTGAGAAGTGTCACCCTGGCATCAGTGCACATGCATTCTGACTCCCAACTACCTAAAAGGAGGTTGTAGGGAGGTGAGTGTCAGTCTCTTCTCCCAAGTAACAAGCGATGGGACAAGAGGAAATGGTCTCAAGGTGCACCAGGCAAAGTTTAGATTGGATATTAGGAAAAATTTCTTCACTGAAAGGGTTATTAAGCATTGGAACAGGCTGCCCAAGGAAGTGGTTGAGTCACCATCCCCAGACGTATTTAAAAGACTGTAGATGTGGCACTTAGGGACATGGTTAAGTGGTGGACTTGGCAGCGTTAGGTTAATGGTTGGACTCAATCTTAAAGGCCTTTTCCAACCTAAAGAATTCTGATTCTATGACTTTTAACACTAAGATGTAAAACTACTGATGTAACCCACTAGTGTAGATGAAAGATGACTCTTACCCATATCTGCTCTTACAGGCAAGGATGGGGTGGGAAGGAGTGCTTCAGGGACTTCCTGAATGAGCTCCACCAGTTTCTATTCATTTCCTACAAGGAAGTAATTCACAAAAAAGGCAGGGTCTAAAATGATAAATGCAAGGATTTGCCTCACTACGTATTAGGATGGAATTGGGATGCTGAGAAATCTTTTCCTTAGTATCTAGAATACAAAATTTCTATGGCATAGGAAATCCCAACATGTGAAAAGTTTATTTTAAACTGAGCAGCAAGATCTTGTTGTAACTGCTAGCACTTACGTAAAGTGGAATTCTTTTCTGCTTGGGGAAGAAGGGAGCAAGGAGATAGTGGACAGCTACCATATCTATTTCCATGTGCAAGAGACTGGGAAGAATTAAAGATGAAATTATTTTATTCCAAATGCCTGTACTAATTGACTGGGCTCAAAGCTTTACAACGTTGAGATGCTTTCATGTAATGCAGTCATCATTTGGTGACACCCACTATTCATGAAGAACTTAATCCATTTCCAATGTAGTCTATAAATTGCTGTGCATTTATGACTGGAAGCAAAAGAGTAAGAATAAAGGAATGAAGCTGATTCCCTCTTCACTGGTGCTGCAGGCTGTATTCAGGCAACCCCAAAGCTGTTTGGGCTCCCCAGTTAATGCTAAACACAGAGTCTTCCTTGAAATGTGAGGGATAGCATTATCGGGGTCTTTTGTTTAAGGAGAACAATGGATTTTGTATTGTACCATGAAAGGGCACATCTTTTGAGGGACAGGAAGAACCTGCTGTCTGCTTCGTAATCCAGCATTTTATGATGTCACTCCTTTAAACCCAGTATCATCTTATTGTTTGCTCAGAAACCAACCTATGTGGGAACCTGCAGTTGCTAACCTTGCCTCTGACTCTAGGGACACAGACCAGGCATTCAAAATGCTTTCACTGCTGTTGCTGATGTCCATCTTACACCCTGCACCATATCAGTGGCTGCAATTACTCAGCACTCCAGAATCTGTCACTTCCAGGAATTTTCTTTAGTCATTATCTTCTGAAGATTTGTGAGAAACCCCTTCAGAAGAGTTCCCTTAAAATTGCTCTGCGCATAACAAAGCATTCCTTCAATGTACTTGAAATTTAGCAAGGCTTTTGATACTGTCTCTCACAGTATCCTTCTAGACAAGATGCCCAGCACACAGAAAGAGAAGTCCGTAATATTTTGAGTGAGCAATTGGCTGACAAGTCAAATTCAAATAGTTACAGTAAATGAGGTCACAACAGGTTTGTGGCCAGTCACCAGTGGGGTTCCCCAGGTCTCAGTTTTAGGGCCAGTATTCTTATGTTTTTATAAATGAGATGAATGCAATAATCAAATGTACATTGAATAAATTTGACGATGAGACTATACTAGGAGGAGCTGTGGACTCCCTCGAGGGTAGAGAGGCCTTACAGAGAGGTGCGGATAGGCTAGAGAGATAAGCAGTCACCAACTCCATGAAATTTAACAAGACTAAGTGCAGGATTGTCCAGATGGGATACCATAATTCTGGTTATACATACAAATTGGGGGATGTGAGGCTGGAGAGCAGCTCTGTGGAAAGAGATCTGGGGGTCTGAGTTTATGGTAAATTGAACTGGAGACAACAAGAGTCCCCAGAGCCAAATGGGCCAATTGTGCCCTGAGGTGCATCAAGCACAGCATAGGTAGCCGGTGGACGGAGGCGATGGTTCCACTCTACACTGCACTGGTGCAGCCCCATCTGGAGTGCTGTGTGCGGTTTTGGGTGCCTCAGCGTAAGCAGGTGCCACAGATGGAGTCATTCACTCAGAAGAGAGAAGCAACACTATACCGTATTGATATAACAATGTTCAATGATAAATGCAACAGTGTTTTAACTTGGTTATTTACTGCATAGGGGAGAGGATCAGACAAAACTGTCAGGAGTCATGAGGTTCAAGAAAGGCTCCCTTGCATTTTAAACTCCTTCTCAGAGAGGAGTCTAGGTGCAGTTGGATCCAGACAGTCCCAGACTTGGTTAGCAGTTTATGTCTAAAGGACTATATATGTGCACAATAGCCCTTTATACCACTTCGTTAGGATTTCAAAGTTTAGCATGCTATTAATCACTTACCAAAAATCTGTTGTGTCAAGACATCTCTCCATCTCGAGGAGTAACCTTGAGAGGTGTCTCTACATGAGGGGAGATGCTGGCGTGCAACCCGCTGCCATGCAGAAAGCTCAATGAGCCCTGGGCTGTTCACTATTTATCAAGTAAGATGGATGACTTACAGTCACATTTGCATACCAGCCAGACATCTGTCTCACCGTTCCAGACAGCCCTTGGCTTTCATCTTGCCATAATGTCCCCTAAAGTCCATAGTAAGCCGGATGCAGCCAGCATAACCCCCACTGGTGGTTATGGCTTAAGCAGAAGGGGTGTGGGGGGGTACGCTGCCACAGTACATCGAACTACTCGAGTGTGTCCAGAAGAGGGCGCGACCAAGACGACAAAAGGCCTCAAGGGCAAGACTTACGAGGATCAGCCGAGGTCCCTTGGCTTGTTCATCTTAGAGAAGGCTGAGGGGCATCCTCAGGGCAGTCTGCACCTTCCTCACGGGGGGCAGCGGAGCGGGAGCTGCTGATCTCTGGTGACCAGCGACAGGACACGGGGAAACAGAACAAAGCTGCGTCAGGGGAAGTTCAGGTTGAACGTCAGGAAAAGGCTTTTCACCGAGGGTGGTCGGTCCCTGCACAGTCTCCCAGGGAAGCGGTCACGGCAGCAAAGCTGTCAGAGTTCAAGGAGCGTCTGCACGATGCTCTTAGTCATGTGGTTTAGCTTCAGGTGGTCCTACAAGGAGCAGGGAGTTGGACTCAGTGATCCTCGTGCGTCCCTTGCAGCTCAAGAAATTCTGCGATTCCATGAAGATTCAGACGCGGCCTTCCGAGCAGCGACGGGGGAAGCGCACGAGGCCGGCGGCGGACGCGCGGAGCCAAGGCGGAAACGCGG
>NW_020799142.1:21405359-21582417 GCF_003259725.1 Athene cunicularia
GGGGGAAGCAGGGGGGAGGGAGGGTAGCAGCGGGAAGGGAAGGTGGAGGTTGGAGGCGAAACGAAGCGGTCGTGCCTGTGTCGTGGTCCCGTTCCGTCTCGCCTCCCCGCCCCGGCGCTGCCGGAGTGCCTGTGACCAGGGTGAGTCTGTGTTTCTGTGTTCCAACGTCCTTCTTCATCGTTTTCAGGGAAGAAAGCTCGGACTTTCGACCTTGAAGCCATGTTTGAGCAAACGAGAAGAACTGCAGTGGAGAGGAGCAGGAAGGTCTTAGGTAAGGAATGCGAGGGTGGTGAGCGAATGCATTTTAAAACGGGTTTTGTTTTTCCATCTTGGGGTGATGTTTAGTGTCTCAGACTGGCTGCCTAGAGAATAGAAAACAAATGTAGTTTTCTTCAGGGAAGACAAGCCTAAACGTCTTGGGGCTTGGTAAATATTAAAGTTATTAATTTACATATGCTGTCTGAGTATGTAAAAGCAGCACGTGTGTATGAGGCATAGCTTAGATGCAAGAAAAGAGTGAATTTGAACACAAGACTATTTCCTTTCTTCCTTTACTTAGTTATGTATTTATTTTGGAATATCCCAGATAACTCTTGGAAATGCCTCCTCTACTACTGGAACTGTGTGTAGAAAGAACTTAGATCAAAATTTCTTTCCTGGCTCTGTATGTTCCCGTAACTTGTGTTTCTCTTTGGAGGAAAATGTTTCTTAGCTTTGCTGCAGAACATATGTTTCTTTTTAGTTTGGTTAACAAATAGCAAACAAGAAAAGATGTTTCTTGTTGTAGTGGTTTAAGCCCATGGAGCAACTGAACACCATGCTGGTCCCTCACTCCTCCCCCCTGGGGGGATGAGGAGGAGAAAATAAGACAAAAGCGTTGGGAATAATGGATGAGTCAGCCCTCCCTGTCTTCATCTTGTGATTATCATGGGCAAAAGATCTCGATTTGGGGAAAAAAATACTCATCAATTTTATTTGAACACCACCAGCACTGATTTACCAATCAAATCAGAGTAGAGTAATGAGAAATAGAACTAAATCTGAAAAACACCTTCCCCCCACCCCTCCCTTCTTCCCACATTTGTCTTTTCTCTTACCTCCTCCCCTCCCAGTGGCACAGGGGGGAAGGGACAGGGGTTGTTGTCAGTTCATCACCCATTGTTTCTGCCGCTCCTTCCTTCTCAGGGGGAAGACTCCTTACACTCTTCCCCTGCTCCAGTGTGGGGTCCCTCCCATGGGAGACAGTCCTCCATGAACTTCTCTGATGTGAGTCCTTAGAATGGGCTGCAGCTCTTCATGAACTGCTCCAGAGTGGGCCCTTTCTGTGGAGTGCCATCTTTCAGGAATAGACGGCTCCAGCGTGGGCTTCTCTTAGCGTCCTGGCTTTCTAAAGGTGCATCCACCTGCTCCAGTGTGGGGTCCTCCACGGGCTGCAGGTGGGCATCTGCTCCTCTGGAGACTCTGTGGGCTGCAGGGGCACAGCCTGTCCTCTCACCACGGGCTGCAGGGGGGCTCTGCTCTGGCATACCTATCCCCTTCCTCCTTCAACTAACTCTTGTGTTTTCATGGGTATTCCCCTCACTCCTCTCCACTGCAGGTTCCTCTTCTTAAATATGTTATCACAGAGGCACAGCCACTGTCACCGATTGGCTCAGCCTTGGCCAGAGGCAAGTCTGACTTGGAGCCTGGGGAAGCTTCTCATAGGAGCCACCCCTGTGGCACATCCCTGCCTACCAAAACCACACCATATAAACTCAATACACTTGTACAGAGAAAAAGCAACTTTTTTCCTGCTAAATTGAAGTTATTTGAACACTTCTAGAAATATAGTAGCTGTATCTGTTACCCTGTCATAATCCTACCATTCTTATTTATACTCTGAAATCGAAGGTTCTATTTACTTTGATTTTGTTGTACTGTTCCATGGTGATTTTTTTTCAGTAATTGAAGTGGGCATAACTCTTAATACTAACAGCTCTGTATTTATTTTCTATAAGTCATATTCAGAGTTCACTTATTTACACCTGTGTAGATTTACATACTAATTTAGTTCCCTATGCTATGAAGACTTCAAGAATTCTGAAGTAGTCATACTGTTTTAATATAGTGTTGAAAATATTGAAATATCAGCATCCTTATATGATCAACTTCTGTTTGATAGTGTGTACAAACTAACAACTGGAAGATGTTTGCATTTACATTGTGACATTTTGTTTTTGAGTGATTGTTGCAGTAGCAATGGAAATCTATATGGAAAAGTAGTTATTTTCAAGTGAAATTCTTTATTTAATGTTATCTTTTCAAATATTTCTTATAGATATGAAAATGAAGGAAACTATTTTATTGTCCTCAGCAAGTCTGATTTTATTATCTCCTAAAAGTCTTGGTTATTTTGTCATTTATATGCTGTCTGTATTCAGAGGCCCGTGAAAGAGAGAAGGAAGACCAAGCTGAAAAAGAGTTTAGACGTCCCTGCACTGATTCATCAGCTTCAGCAGCCAGTGCAACAGGAGCTGGGTCCACATTAAGCCAAAGGTACTTAGATATGATGGGAGATTCCATGTAACAGCTTTCTTATCCAAAGAGGGGTTTTGTTGTACATTTTTTGTTTTTTTGTTTTTTTTTAAAAAATGAGTGTCATTTAACTTATATGAGCATGTGTATGTTATCTGAAGTATTTCAGTGGAAATAGTGATTTAGTAAATTTTTTTTAATCTATGCTTTCTTAAACATGTGTCAATATTTGCAAATATTGACATTATGCATATTTAACGGTTATTTTTCTTCAGTCTCCTCCCTGGTCTTACTCAGCATATTTCTTAAATAACACCAGTGTTGTTATCTGTGGATTTTTTGAAAACATGAGGGCAAATATAATTACTTCATGTGCTGACTTAATGAGCAGCTGTTGTTCCCACTTGTAGATAAATATACTTGTTCATGTCTGCTGAAAAAGAAAGCAAAGTAGGTGGTGATAGCCTCTGTATGCACATTGTATAGCGTAGTGGTGGGGTTAAGGAAGTATTTTGTTTTGACTCAGTCTGAAATTTACTCTCAAAAGTAGCTGAAGGGAATGGGGGCCACACAACTCCATTGCATGGCAGGGATTATGGAGATCGCCGTAATTTTTGCCTCTTGCTCTATGAAAAACTCATATACTACTACCCTATAGATCCTGTGTTACGTCTTGTGCAGGAGGGAAAAATATTCTGTGTTCCCATTTGCTTTTCATGGTCTTAGACACATAACTGGTGAAATAATGAAGGATTGCAAGAATTTAAATGTAACATGATTGTGTACTATATACAGATGACTTCAATATAAAGAATCGATTAAAACAGATGGTAAGGTGGAAAGCAGTGAGGTGATCCAGAGCCTTTCCCTGATGATCTTATTTTGCTTGTGGACTTGACAGAATTCCAGGCACTTTTTGTAATGGAAGAAAACAAATATCTCTCAGTATTTTGAGTAGGCTCTGGTAATTCACCACAGTTCTGCTCATACTAGTTCTCTTTGTGTTTTTGTGGGGTTTGTTTATTTGTTTTTTGTTTTTTTTTTTACCAAGCATTGAGAAGGGAGATCATGACATGAAAAACTCTGGAAGTTTTGCATTTCCTTGTAAAATATTATATGTACCTTAGTACTTAGTGCTAAAAACAGGAAGCTACTGAAGGAGACATGCCATTGTGGCTCAGCCTTAATTCAGAAGAACAATCCTACAACTGACAATTTAAGTCTGAAATACAGGACTCCTGGTAGTTCTTTTTTTTTGTAATGTAGATTTTAGTTACTATAAACTGATCTAATATATATATATAGCTTGTTCTGTTCTCTGAAAATGGCAACGCTTTCCTGAATATTACTTTTTTAAAAATTCCAAGTACTTTCAGTTATCATAGTAACCCTCATACTGATTTTTTGTTAAAAAGGGGTTGGTCACTCCAAAAAGATGTGAAGAACAGCTCCTGATTCTTCTTGCTTTCGAGCTACTTTTGCTGTAGAGAAGTGTTCACAATAGTTATGGTACTTATTTATTCATACATAAGTGTAAGTATGCTTTGTGAAATGAAAGCATTTGCTAGTACATAAAGAGGGAAAAAAAAAAAAGAATACAGAGTGAGTGATGTGAGGGGGGAAATATGCTCACATATTTGCACAACTCTCAGAATATTTTTGCTTATTTCCCCTGTCTGTGTACCATCTGTGCTCTGATGCAGCTTTTTTTCCTCTTACAGCTTGTTTTACTTACAGAGGAGGTAATGAGGGAAAGCAAAACCAATTCCTCACACTTCTTTGAATCCTGGGAAAGGGACTGGCAAACTGCTGTTTCTTTACAGCCTCTTGTCAAATAAGCATGTGAGGCTGAAAGTTGAAGTAAAAGCCACTTGTTTTGTCCTTTGTCAGCACCACTCCTGGTCACTGTCAGAAGTGTAGATGGGCTTTCGGTCTGGCTGCATTGGGATGTTCTTAGGTTTGACTTCCTTCCAGCGAGACAGATACTGGTAGTTGTACAAGGAGTACTTGGCTGTAGCCAAGCCAAGCTTGTAGTGTGGTGATAAATAGCACTTCAATTCTGGCCATTCCATATGCAGAGTGATAAACGCTGCCCCTCAAAATACTGAAATGTTTGATTTGATCTGTTTATCCTTCCTAGCAAATGAGGGAATGGTAATAATAGATAACTTCCAAGGAAGCTAGCTATTGTTTTTGGGTGTCTGTATAAAGATCTGAAAATCTGGGACTCCAGGATTGTAAAGGCTTCCTTGATTCGTTGTGTTCTATACATTCCTCTCAGTGGCAGCTAATGTGTATATTTAGTTCTGTTCCAAAACTAACTAAATATTTTGGCTTTTGGAGAGAAGATACGTGGTTTGCTAGCCTGGGAATGCGTAACGCCTCTTAAAACACAACTCTTCTGCAGTGTTGTAAAGTTAAGCTTGAAGAATTTTGAAGGTCCCAACCTGTTCTTCACATGCTGGAAGCTTCCTTTTGGTAGAAGGATATTGATGGTCCCATTGTTGTAGAGTAGGAGCAGCTCTTTCTATTTGAATTAGGTTTATTAGATAATTGTATTCTGATCTAGGTCTCTAATGTCTCTCACTATGCAAAACAAAGTTGGTATGTGGAGGCAATATATTTTATTAGGCAAGTAAATATAGTTGGAAAAATCAGATAAGCTTTCAGGCATGCAGACTGTTCTCATCACCATAACATCTGAGGATCTAATTTGTGTTTGTTTTAATTTATTTTGATTTCTTCCTGAAATAGAATTTCAGTTGCTTATCCAACACAGCTATTTGCTGTGTAACCTACTACCTGCTTGGTGTACAGCTGGTTTGGGGGGTGGAGTGGCGTTGCATTCCCTGTCACAGTTACATGGTTCAGAACATATTCTCTTAATCCTTCAATATATTCTTAAACTTGTGTGTATTTATTATAGTTTTATATGATATCTGAAAAAACCCTCAATAGCTCTGTAGTCTGTGTTTTGATTTTTTGTTAAACTGTTTTGCAGCCTGCTCACTTAAAAACTCACATACATGCTCTTAAAATATAAGCTCCCAAACAAAGTCTTAGCATTTGAGCTCATCTCTGAATCTGAAAAGAACATCTGATTTCCACTGCAAGATTTCACTGTATATGATACACTGTATCTAGACAAAAGTTTTCTGCTTGTCACTTTTAGACCTTCTGCCAGTTAGAATACCACCTACTTGATAACTACCAGCAGAGGGAGCACGTTTATTTTGAATAAACGGAATAAACCTGTACTAAATAGCTCTACTTCTCAGAAATTTTCCAGTGCCAAAAGTAATGTGTTCACACAACTGATTTGGACAACACAAACCTGATAATTTAGTGTAAGTTTTAGAACCTAGATTTGTGACAATACCAAATAGTTGTTCAAAAGTGCCAAATTCCCTGTTAGTCTTTACCAACATTATAAAGCAAGTGCCATGCTTTGTGTTCTTATTCTGGTTGTGAGCCTGGAAGGTTACTGTTTTGAGTTCCACCCAGCTAGCAGAGACATAGAGCATCTGCAAAAGCTGCAATTGGTAGAAGAATTTTGAAAATGCACTGTAACATTATATTCTGTTGGCTCCTAAGTAGTATTGAAATCCATACTAGTGATGTAGTACTGCTACTTTTACAATCCGTCTAACTACTTCTTTGTTTTATTTTGTCCAGTTTTTTGAACTGTCATTATGGTATTCCTTTAAAGCTTTGTTGATGCTTTTGAGATGATGGTGGACCTACACTCTGCTACAAATTAGTTTATGATTTACTGCTAATTTCAGTGTTTACAAACTTACAACAGTGCTCAACATCTTTTATCTGAAAATTCCTGTGGAAGTGCCAGTGTTCTTGACATGGTAATTTAAAAATTTTTCCATGCAGAGAGAGAGGCTCCAGTGAAAGTGAAGATAGCTCAGATGAAGAGTTAACTGGTCCTTCCATGCAATCCCAGACTTCTGCTCAAGGTCCAGCTGAGGATACTGATGATGATGAAGATAATGAATTCATCGGGCCACCACTTCCACCTGGGTTCAAGGATAGTGATGACGATAATGACAATGATGATACAGAGGAGGAAGATAATGTAAGTATTTTGTTCCTCTTCAGTGTTTTAATGCTTCTAGTAGACTCTTAATTTGTAAGTGTGCTCTTTCATTTACAACTGAATTTGCAGGTGAAGCATGACTTGTTTGAAACGCAGGGTTTTTGTGTTTTTTCTAATAACTACTCAGCAAGTACAAATAATTGTTTTTTTTTCAGAAATATCAGGATTTTAAAAAAATCCACAGATGCGAGAGTCATCATTAGTTAGTATATACTGTTTACTCTTTTGTTTTCACATTATGAAAGAACTATATAAATGTATATATAAATATTTTTTAATGGTTTGTTTCCCAATGCATGTATAGATTTTTTTACAAGAAAGAGGAGGTAGAAGTGGGGTTGTATCTAGGGAGAACAATTGTGCCAGAACTGTTCTGAGAAAATGAACTGTGGTAACTGAGGGCTTTTTATTTTTCTTTCAGTTTGGTTTGTTTCTAAATCTAAATAAGTACCAGATGTGTTTGTTAGACTGGTTTGTTAAGGTGAATATAGATTGTCTTTTCTATCTATGTTAAAAGTGAGAAAACCCCTAACAGCCTAACTTGGGTATCACAGATACTCAGTTGACAAATCTCTCTCTATTTGGTCAAAAGTGTACTGGTTTGATGTTCATTCTCCAAAACTTTGTGGATTTAATATTTTGTGGCAGTGGATTTTGTGTGATGGTTTACACGTTGTTTTGTATCAACAGTGTTGGAAGTCCTGTAAAAACAGCCTTCAAAACTTACTGTTTTGAAGCATTTGGTAGCAGAAAAAACCTGTATGTCCTGTTGCACAAATATAAACCTAATCATAAGAAATAAATTCCCAGGTATCTCCAGGTTTTCTTGTCAGTTCCTCTTCAGTTTTGACTAGGTGTTCAGTTTGTTTGTTCTTTTCCAATAAAATCTCTTACTTTGCATCTTGTGAACTTTAAAATATAAGTTTAGACTACTCAAAATGAGCAAGAGGAGCTTCTTAAGCAGTGACATAACTGATTTTTAGAGTGAGCCTAACCTTGTATGATCACGATTTTTGGTTTTGCGTTTGGTCTTGTTTTTCCCCAGTGGTTAAGTGATGGAAAATTCTGATGCCTTAGGGTTAGCTGTTACTTTGTCTGATCTGTTTGATTTACCGTTGCCTATGTATTTCTTTTAATTATCTAACTGAATACTTTAGTGCCGTATCTCCTGTCATCTCATTTGTACCCCATACATGACTTGTTCTGTCCTAGAAAACTACTGTGGGATAAATCTCAGACTTTCCTTAAGAGCCTTGTAAGCCTTAAGTTAACTTAGGACTTACTATTGATCTGTATCAGGAATTACCTTTAACTTTTTTAGCTGTTACGGCACTGTGGAGTGAGTCCATATTCCTGAGGGTGTCATAGACTCAGCAGATTTCAGTTGCTGTGAATCATGTCATATTGAAGTCACTACTTCTTTTCTGCTAATTTTCACCTGTTCTCCCATCTTAGGTCTGCTTGTTCATACATTTTCAGTTCACAGTAAAGTCTTACAGTGCTTTATCAAGAAATGTTATCAAACCTGAATCTCTTCAACAGATAATTAGTGTAAGAGCTCCTGTCTTGAAAAGTACTTGTATTTGTTGATGCTGAAGGAAATGTTTGGTGGTGTTCTGTTTTGTCTCTAAATACTTTCCAAACTCTTTCAGTATTTTCCTGAGTGTTAGTGTGTCCACAGATTGTGGTGAACTCAGATGCTTGTCACTTTAAAAAAAACCCACAGTATATTACACAAAGAACAAAAACTTCTGAAAGTACCTATAGCTGCTAACTTTTTGTGCATGTATGTATTAGGAAGTGGTAAATCTCAAAAAATGCATGCTTGTTCTGCACAGGTGTTTTGTTCTTTGTATGGGGTCTCATCAGAATGCCCTTCTAAATCACAGCTCTCCCCAGCTGTTCCCATTTCTCTTCCCAGTAAAAAAAAAAGGTCTTTTGCTCTTTTGTCAGCACTTCTGAAACTTGTAACTGCCTTATAGCACTGAATAATTGAAGACACACAGAGAGAAACAGCCAGACTTAGGAATCAAGTCCTGCCACATATCTTTAGTCTTTGGGAGAGTAAAAGTTTTCCAAGATGCTCAAAGGATTTCACTGTATACGGTTCTAAAATAAAACAGTGTAAACTTGAAATCATGTTATATCCTGGCAAGTAAATCCAAGGTTAAGCCTCATGTCTGCTAATATTTCACTGAAGTATTGCACAAAACTTTGCATGAGAAATCTCTTGTAACTATTCATCCTGATCACTTCTACGCAGATTTTATTGTTTGTTGCTTTGTTTTAATGTTATGTTCTTATTTTTTAAACAACGGGAGATTTGAAAATGCGAGAACTATAGGAAATGGTTGTTTTAGGCTAAAAAAAAAAGTAAGTTAATATTTCTGTGGGATGCCTTCTCATCAGAGTCTTAAGAAATTAAGATGATTTCTAAACTGAGTATCTCCAGATTGTTTTTCCTAATAATTAAGAAAATTTTCCATGTGTTGGAAAATCAAGAGAATTTTGGTTAAAACCCACACTTATCAGATTAGCTAAATAATGGTGGTTCATCTTATATACCTATTTTTTCTTGTAACTCATGCCAGAAAATACTTATGTAAATGACAGTTGATAAAAGTAGCTTGTGATTTGACCATAGTTTTGTTGTAAGACTGAATTAAAATTTGGGAAAAATTTTCCCTGGTTCTGTCCAGAGATGTCGCTCTCTGTGGTTAGCAAAAAGCATGGTATATTTAGGCTTTTATAGTTCCATTCTGAAGTAAAGTATATATAGAGAGATGCTTTTCAGTTAAGTGTGTTGGCAATTGTCTTGACTGCTTACAGTGAATTAGCAAAACTATTCAGTTGTGTCAAAGTTTCACCACATTGGTCAAGTAAGCTATAATGGAAATAGACTAAATATTCAACATCTGCTTTTATTGCATCATCAGTGGAAGGCTGGCATCCTTTGACATCTCTTTTGTTGAGTAATTTTATTAGGTTCACATGAATCAAGAGTCCTATACATACTAATGTTCCAGTTTGTAGTATAATCATGTCTTTTGTCTCAGTAGTGAGTATTGAGTGCTATATGGATTCCTAAGTGTCATTATGTTCAAACTATAGATTAGTGCTAAGTTGTAAGCAGATTCCATCATTGATTCATATTTCTGGAATAATTGAGGTCCTGTAGGAGAAAGTAATTAAATGCTAAGCACTCATTTATGTAGCTTAGGACTGTGGGAGAACATCATTCTTTAATAATTGAGAAATTGCAAGGAAGATGGATAACATCTCTTAAGTGGTAAAATGGTGTGTATTTTTGGAGGCAATACATATGTGCCACAGAACAGGGTAAGGCTTTTGGTAGAGGTAGCTTATGAAGAGAATAGAAGAGCAGGGTATCCGCAGCATAATAGAAAATATCTTTCTTTTTAATCCCTCTGTGCTATAGTGTGCTGTGTACCTATTTTCTTCTGTCCTCCATCAAAGATGACTGCACCTTAGTAGGACTTTTTGCATTGAAATCTCTAAAATGCAATCTCTTAGATCAATAAGTAATTTTTGGAAAAACAAGTGGTTTGTTACTTTAACTTGATGTCTGTCATGTGCCAATGAGATAGGGATTTAAAAAAAAAAATATGTTAATGATTTTATGCCTGTCAGATCTATGGATTCCAAGCACTGAATCTAATTTATTTTCATTATCTTCCTTTAGCTCTGTAAACTTTTACAATGCCAAAGGAAAAACCAGTGTGAAGAACAAGCTGATTTACTTCAATCTGTCTTTCTCAGAAATAGCTTTGTTTGCTGTGTGACTGTTATAATTTTTAGAAAGATTGTGATATTAGTTTGTTATTTATATGTATTTGAATAATGCTGCAACTGGCTGGATAAATTAGAGTTACTGGAAACCAGAGTTAAAAGTCTGGAATGAAAGCTTTCAGACAGAAAGGTAACTTTCAGACTAGTGGATATAAGTTTGTCTGAACTTAAGACAATAGTTACAAAACAGTCTAGAATAGATTTGGTTGAGAATAAGCAGAGCAGCAGAAATACGAGACTTGTGGGTTTTCAGTCTAAACAGTTAATTTATAACTGGGACGATTTCATGTCAGTATGGATGCCAGAGACCTTTGGGGTCTAGAGTCTCCCCTTACTGCTGCTTGTGAACTCAGTTATTTTCTTTCCCGTGAAGGGAATCAGGAAGCAGCTGTGCTTTCCTGATTTCCTGTTGATCGATTGGTGATCACAGTATGATCCTATGAGCCCCAAGGAAAGCAGGTGTTGCTGTTATGAGAGCTCTGTGATTCCTTTTTCTTGCTTGTGTATCAGGCTGTGTTTGGTATGCAAGAGGGCAGAACTGGGAGAGGAGAAATGGAAAGCTTTGTTGAATAATTCTTTTCTTTTGTTTACAGCTATATTGTGAGACTCTCTCTTTTGTTACCATATTTTGCTGCTGAAGTAACTTCTTTAAAACAGAAGTATCTACAGTTTTGACTCTGAAGGAAACAGATTTTTCTTTAGTAGTTACATGAGTTGAGGTTGCACCTCGATTCCTGTGTTCACTTTTGGGCCCCTGACTACAAAAAGGACATTACTTGAGTGTGTCCAGAGAAGGGCAACGGAGCTGGTGCAGGGTCTGGAGCACAGGTCGTACGGGGAGCGGCTGAGGGAACTGGGGGTGTTTAGTCTGGAGAAGAGGAGGCTGAGGGGAGACCTCATCGTCTTCTACAGCTCCCTGAAAGGAGGTTGCAGAGAGCTGGGGATGAGTCTCTTTAACCAAATAATAACCAATAGGACAAGAGGGAATGGCCTCAAGTTGCACCAGGAAAGGTTTAGACTGGATATTAGGAAGCATTTCTTTCCAGAAGGGGTTGTTAGGCGTTGGAATGGGCTGCCCAGGGAGGTGGTCGAGTCCCCATCCCTGGAGGTGTTTAAGAGTTGGGTTGACACAATGCTGAGGGATATGGTGTAGCTGGGAATTGCCAGTGTTAGGTCAGTGGTTGTACTGGATGATCTTCAAGGTCTTTTCCAACCTTGATGATTCTGTGAGTTGCAGTTCTGTAATCAGAAGTCTTGTGAACTTTATATAAGAGATAAAATGCATCGAAATACAGGTTTTGCCCTGGTGGGTTGCCACTGTCTCTCTAGCCTGACTTTAGATGTGGTTTTTATTATAGGAACACTGTTTTTCCACCATTGCTTCTTCAGTTGTTTTTGATTTCTTAGGAGAGACTGTCAGTAGAGGCATTTAAGGACAACAGGTATACTTGGTTGCAGTTCCCTCTGGTATGTTCATCTTGTTTTTATGTGAAATATTTGGATTGGTTTTGGGAGTGAGGAAAACAAGAAGAGTTGTCCATTTGAACTGTGATCAGTGCTCTTTCGTAGCACCTTTTCTGCTAATGGTGTAAAAAGCCCGGTTAGTTGTCAGTGCTAGTTTTTCACACGGTTGTAAGCTGGGAGGGGGAGGGAGGAAGCAGAGTGTCTCCTGTAGTTTGAAGTTTTTCGGGTTTGGTTTCTATCCCCCAAAGTATTCCTTTCTGGAAAACTTAAAGAAAATGTTTTTGTTTCCAAGCAGGGATGTTTTAAAAGAGAAAATGGCTTGTTTTTCGGAAGGTGGATTCTTAATGAGGGCAGTATTTCATGTGGTAAATTTTGAGCTTTTTTGTTCTGTCAAGATGCACTGGGAATGTATTGTGCAATCAAAATAAAATCTGACTGGAGGGGGACAGGAGACTAGCCAAAGCAGTCGTGTCAGGGTTGGTGGGTGGACAGCTTTAAATCTAGTGTGTAAGCATTTTTCAAGGTAATGGATGACACTTATTAAAAGATATTAGTAAGAGAGTGTATGTTTATTAATGTTCTGTTCTTCATTTCATTAGAAAATATGCTGAGATCTTTAAAGAGAGCTTAATGGAGTGCTTGCATCTTGTGACACTTTTCTTCACTTGAAACAACAGGTATAGAGGTGGTGGTTTGAAGAATCTACTAGATGTATTTGCAAGGCTTTATTATCTTCTGTCTGGTGCTTAGTTACAGTTGATTCTTCTTTGGAATGGAGAATTATTTCTCCCTGCAATACCAAGGGGATACTAATCATGTTGTAATTATGTCCCTGAAACAAGTACAGCCTTGGGCCTCTCCAAGGCTGTACTCTGATTTGGGCATATTTCCAAAATGATAGCATAGCCATTTTCCAAGTTTTAGAATTGTTTTGAGACACTTCTAAATTTTTGCAGAGGTTTAACAGGACATACCAGTAATATGCATTTGTTCAGAATGGAAGAGACTAATTTCCTGCTGATTTACATGGATAATTTAAGTAGACTAATTGCTCCAATTAGAATTTGGTTATGGTAACAGGCTAAAAATCATGGTGTTGTAAAAATTTCCCATAACATTTATTTATTTTAGTCGTCTGTGGAGTTATTTAGGCAGAGGACTGTGTGTCCTGGTATCTGCTGAGTCTTATTTACACAGTTATGTGTTGGCTTGTCTAAAGAAGAAAAATTGAAGGAATCTGAACAAAGCAATTTTTGTGTGCACAATACAGACAGAAAAGTGTGGATTTGAGCATTATTTTGAACTACATCTAGCCGTTGATATGTTGATGAAAAATAGGTAGCAATTACCATTGCTTTCAATTTCCTTTTGTGTTATGTTCCTATATAATCAGGAGGAAAAAAATTTTGTCATATATGTGCATAATATGTTATTAGATCTTGACAGTATGTCTGCTGTAAAAAATCAGTAAAATGTATTTTCTGTATTTTAAACTTGGAACAAGTCATGGAATTCTTGATAAGGATCATTGATGTTGTAACTGCTGTTGCAAAGAATGAGGAAGATTATCTTAAAAGTGAGTTAGAAGGAATTTGCAAGCTTCACAAAAGTTAAAATCAAACCCCTAAATGTTGTATAATGAGGCTTAGATCAAGAATGTGAGGGAGCCATTCAGAAGCTTTAAGGAAAGGAATACTTTCCAGCAAGTAACTGAGAGCATCATATGGGCAATGTATAAGATGTGGCTAACAGGGTAGTTCCCTTAAGGAATGTTAGTCTTTCATAAGAAGGCATGGGATATTTGCTCCTTTCCAACCCACTGCCCCAGAGTTTGGGATTAGCAGTTGTCCCCAGAGTAAACTAATGTACTTACAAGATCTCTATTTACCAGTTCTGCAGGGTGTAGTAAGGCCAGGACCTCTCTACTGTGTATCATGCTGTTCCTTTTTGGTGGCATGATATTAATTTTAACTAATTAATAATATGACAGTATGAGAAGGTTTAGAATGTTTTTTCTACAGCTAGACATTTAGAGTTTGTTTCTAGAAATATTTTGTGAAAAAATTAATAGTCATATGTAATAGACTTCAAGGTACTTAAAAAATTAGAGCAAGGTGACTTTAGTGGTATTAAATAAAGTGTGATATAGGACATAGTTACTGTTATTATTGTCCTTTGTAACAAAGTTTAGAGATATTCTTATGTCCTCTTTTTATTCTTTACGAGCTCCTTTAGAGACCCTTTATCAGGTCAGCCTGACCTGATGGATCCTGTAGAAAGCTTCTTTAGGAGCTGCTGGTACCACTTCTGTATTTGGAAAGGGAACTGCGAAGAGTGATGCAAAGTGGTGTTCATCTCTGGGCCAGATACGCTGTGGCTGTAGAGCTCCCATGCTTGAAACGTGGGATGCTCATGTTCATCTCTCCTGAGATCCTTGGTTTCTTTATAGCCAGATATGTCCTCTGCTGTCCTTAGAGAGAGAGTAGAAATGATTGTTTTTTTCTCTGCCAGCTATGTTTGAGGCACAGATAACCTTGAGGCTATGCAGTTCTCAGACCCACCTCTTAAGAAAAAAAAAATTCTAAGTCTTTCTAAGCATATATTCTAAATGTGTATCTCGGTCACAAGACTGAACTTTGGATATAGTATTATTTAACAAGAATATGTAGTTGAAATTGTAAGGAAATTCTGTTCATGTAATGGTATATGAATATCTGATCCTAAAGGTTATTTTCTATTTCTGTTAGAAGTTGGGATCTTTGGAGGTGAAGAGACTGAAATGATTTTTTTCTTTGAGAACCTAAAACACAGTCATAAGAAATTGGTGACTACCTTCTTACACAATACTTTTGTTGGCAATTGCAAAAAATTTTCAATGTACTTTTATAAAGAAGCATAAATAGCATATTTTTTCTATCAGTGGTAGAACATATAAAATATTTTTAAATTTGGAAAGGGAGTTAATGGTAATACTAACTGTATTCAATGCTGTTGCTGTTGCTGTGGAATACATAAACAGAAGATAGCAGATTTTCTTTGTAGCTGGCATGTGAATATTATATTTTTGAAAAAGTTTATGCTTTAAACAGAATAATGAGAAATACAGGTATAGAGAACTCTTGCTTGAATGAAGAGGCAAATAAAGTGGATGGTAACAAGTATTTGAGATTATTTATTGTGGGGGAGATAAAATAATTTAGAGGGGCTGTATTTGAAGGAAGAGTGTAAGTGACATGCAGTTACATTTTCTTTCCAAAGCAATTCTTCACAGGATTTTCGATTAACAAATGATTTATGTTAAACTGTTGGAACTGCAGACTGCTCCAGTGCTATCCTTGGAGAGCAATTTTGTTGACTCTTGGAATGTCTGCTGTTTGTTGAAAAGATGACTTGATTTTTATGAATGTGAGACTACCACATGCAGTGTTTTACAACTGCTGCAATGGCACCTCTTATTTGCAGGTGGGCACTTAGAAGTATACAGGGACTATACACACTTGATGCTAACACTATCCAGATCGCACAACAATCATACTGAACTTCCTTCCTTTAGTCTTGCTTATCTTTTTTGTATTTTATTACCTAATACAATTATTTTTAAAATTATTAGGATCTTGACTAGTAGTTACCTTGTTACCTTGTTATAATAATAACAGTTACCTTGTCTATTATTTGTAAATGTTTATTTGATGCATCATTGTAACTGAGGACTGATAAATGTTCATATAACCAAATGTTATGGGAATATATTGCAAATTTTTTGTGATTTCCTTTCATAAATCAAAATAAATAATTTCTCCAAAGGAACTGAAGGATCATAAAGACTCATTCATATAAATTGTTATTAACTATCCCGTTTCATAGTCCAGTCCTGAAGCTTTTGAAGTGTGTTTAAAGCTTAGCTGGATTCCAGTGAGTGCACTTGTTACTTTTTTTGTAAACTATTCTTTTCTTCTACTAAAAGTCTTTTATTTTAATTTTAGAAATTACTGGTTTTACATCTTTTGTTTTTGTAGAAAAAAAAACTTTTTGAAATGTCTCAAAGAATACCTACTTAATAAGAGATAAGAAAACTGAAAAAAAGCCTTTATGATCTTACATCTATTTATATGAGGACCCTAGTGTAGTTTTTAAAAAATCAGGTGGGTTAGACGTACCATTTGGTTTTCAAGTAAAACATTGCTTTTTAAAGCAAAAGTTATTTTCATATCATAAGCATCATGTGCAAGAGTAATGAATCATGTAACCTTTAATTCCCAATATTAAAAAAAATAGTTCTGACAGCACGTTTATCCAGTAGGGATAAGAAGTCTTCTGTTCTGTTTTCTAAAATAGGGCTTAATATAAATAGCTAATAAATAGCTACCTCATCCAGCTCAGGTTCATTATTTAAGATGGAGGTTTAGATCTTTCTTCCTGTAAATACTTGTGTTGACTTCAGTGGCACTACAGACATCCAGTTTTGTAAGTGAAACTGAGTGTGCATAATCAGTGGAACCACCAGCATTTTACCTTTGCTTTTACACTACTGATCAGACAGAAGATACAGATGAAAGCTGATTTGTGACTTCCATTTTTATTTCTAGGTGTAATTAATTTGCCTGTGTTTAGTAAATAAAAATATATGGCATTTTGCAGCAAACTTTCAAGGTGCAAGTAGGAGCTCATGGAATGACAGTAGTGGCTGACTGCCAAAATAAACACTGCATTCTGGGCATCTTGAGACAGCCCTGAACTCCACACAGCCTAGCTATGAGGAAGCACACTGCAGGGACGTGAGCAGGTTGTTCATCCATACTGTTGTGTCTGCACTGCAGTTTATAGATGAGTTACCTAGCTTATACACTAGTTTGAGTTTGTCTACACGAGATGCAGTCAGTGTTTGACTTAAAAAATTTTCCCATTTCTTTGATACACCTTGACCCAAATACTTTTTTTAAAATTACTTTTTTCTTCCCCAAAATTGCACTAGGGGGCAGTGAAAACATCTTAGATGCATACCATCATTCTTGGAACTTCTATTTGTCTTGCATAGTTTGTGCAACCCTCTTTAGCAACCAGCTTGGAGCCAGTTTTCAGAGTAAATAGTGCTATGTAAAGATTTTGATTTGGGTTATTTAGATGTGTGGAATTCATTGCAGTGAGCACATGTACATTCTAGTGTGGTGAAACACAAGGTCATAAATAAGGGTTGGACTTGGTCATGGCAGCCCTTTTACAATACAGAGGCTCCACAGGTCATCTTTCATAAATAATGATTATGAATACAGGAAGTAAATCCTGGAAGAGGTATAGAGATCAGGAACAGAACTTATTTTTCTATGCATGACCAAAACTTTTGTCATGGAAAAAGTGGTTTTAAAGAGTAAAAGTGTTCAGTTAATTCAGATCATATCTGCAATGAAAACAAAAGCTAGAGGTCTCAACTAATATGTGAATTGTTTGTGTGGAAATACTAGAAAGCTTGGCTTGTTTTTTTTTTTTAAATCAAGTGTATCGCAAATAGGTGATATTTCCCTATGTATATTTGTAGATTAATTCAGGTGTTAGAAGGAGCTGAGAACCTTTATTAGAGTTGCAATGTTCTACGCATTATGACAGCTTTTATATTAAGGTCTGCCTTTCCTCTTGGCTGTTTTCTTCCTATCATAGTACAGGCAAACCATGGGACTTAATGCTTTTTAAAAAAAAAAAAAAAATTAAAGGGGGAAAGAAAAAAAATGTTATACATACAGCCTTTTTCCTTTTTTCCCTCCTGTTAAAAATGGAATTGTCACCTTTGGAGGATGGAGAAGTTACTTAAGATTTATGCAGCAGCTTATATCTTTAAAAGGAGTAGGGAAAATATAGATGACTTTTTTTTAACAGAGACTTCCCATGTCCAATTTCTTTTTCTTTTAAATTTATTAAATGAAGTATGAAAGATCATTTGAGTGATTTTGGTCATATATAGCTTTTGCATATTGGAGTACTTTATTGTTTACTTTTCCTTATATAGGAGTAAAAATCTGTCCTGTGGCCCAAACGTTGTCATTCTTTGTGATACCAAGATGTAGTGCTGTGTTAGAAAACAGGTCAGAACAGAACACCCTTCCAGGTGGTTAAGACTTACCATGTTCACTGTTCACCTGTTGGGTCATGTGAAAACTGTGATGATGCTAAATCTCTGGAGTTTCAGAAGAAACAAAATCTTGTGACAAGACAAATGCAAGTACAGTAAAAAGGGGTCTGTAAGTTGTACGCTTCTGCTGGTGTGTCCTGTAATTCAACATTTTCTTGCTAATCCAAGTTAATTAGAGGGACTTAAAGCTTCCTTGACCCGTCAGCGTACAAGTGTGCTAGCTCCTGCCTGTTTTGAAGTAACAAAAATTAAAGTAATAAAAGACTTTCATTTTCTGGGAATACACGGAGATTGCCTGCTTATTTTGCTGTTAGTCATTGTCTCCAAAAGACAACTCCCAAAAATGGGTGACATATTTTCTGCATGTTATTGAGCCTTCATCTCTGAGCTTACTTTGAAGCTTGCCTTGATATTTACTGCAGGTTGAGTAGATGTCATGCAGATATTGTGGTTGTGCTACACACGTGCAGGCACAAAGGAAATTTTGAAAAAATGCTGGCTTGACAGGACTGAAGAAACTGAATTTGGAGTGAAAGATCAGATTTCATTCAAAAAATATCTATAAATGTGATGGCTGTTGCAGATGGTTCAGTTGAAAATGCAAATCAAGTCACCCTTAGATTTCAACATGAATTTGCAATTCTTTGGAGGAGGTGAACTCACATTCTTCATATTGGGAATATTCTAAGCAGAGGGGGAAAACAATGATTAATTCTTTAACTTTTAAACTACATCTGAATGTCAACAAGTATGGCACTTGAAACAGTTATTCAGCCTATCCGAATTTAGTGCACAGTTTTCAAACTCAAATTTCAATATTTTGCTTAAGATATACTGTAACAGATACACCTATGTCAAGAACTTTCTGAGCTTCACTTAAAATATAAATTGAGGTGAGAAGAATCGTAACTCATAGAATAATTACTGTTGCTTTCCCAAATTGGTAGTCTTCCAAATTTCATGATCATTTGGATTTATAGAGATTTATCTGCTTTTTTCTGACCAACCCGCTACTTAGGGTGTCTTGGAACATGCTGTTCTCTGCAAAGAAAGCAAACTTATCTATCAGGCTGTAGGAATCGCTTCAGTGCTACCAGATTTGTAATATTTTTCAGTATAAATAATCAGTGTATGTCTCTTGCAAAGTGAATGTCATGATGTAACTGCTCTTATTGTCTTAAATATAATAAATATATTTTTTCTGTGACATTCCTTATTGAAGTACGTTAGTTGTATTGCTACCTTTTCTACTGAGTACCAAAAATATCAGGAGTGGAAATTCAGGAGAAAAAATAACTAGCTCAATCATCCTCAGTGTCTACAAATTGCATGCACCTGTTTTACAAGACCACTGTGACACAGTGCTGAATAATTTTAAAGACAATGCCACCTTGTTCTAGAGTTCTAAATCTCAGTCTTTGGGAGCATTCTGTGCCTTAAGACCATCTAAAAAATAAATCGTTTTGTAACCCTATCAATTTTTCCTGTGGAAAATATTAAAATTCTGGAGAAGACATAAGTGCTAGTTGCTTTTTTTTATATCACTATGTATTCTTAGTATGTTTACCTTAGTTTTCCCCTGCCTTGTTTAGATAACATACACTGGTGTGCAGACACACGAGGTGAAATGTTGGGTCATATGGAAGTGTGCAATAATTTTTGACTGACCAGTAGATGAAAGTCTGTGTGTCATCCAAAATTAAATCCTAGAATTAATGATGCCACAGTAAACCTCACAGTATAGTTTAGAAATTCTGACATAGATCTCTTCTGCCAGTGATACAGTAACTTGTTTTAATAACTTAGTCTCTGACAGAGTCCTTCAGAGTTGTTCCTGTGTTCTGTGATTAAATGCTGGCTTGCTTAGCAGTTTGTTTGATGAGGGAAGCCAGTAGTTTTGGGCTTGTTTTTGTTTTTTCTTTGTGATAGACCTGTACTATGTCATAATTGATATTTCTTCCTAAGGTGCCTTGTAGAGGTCAGGCATCCTGTTGATACTCTATGCCCCTTTCCTGCTTGTATCCCTATGTGTGGTGACTCCATGTCATATTTTTCTCCTTTCTGAAAAAGAATCTCTGAAAAATAGTTTTTAAAAATATCAAATAAATGTTTTTATTTGTATTGTGATAGTGCAAGCCTGTAAGTAATAGAGCAATAAAGGAAGTTTCTGCTTTAACAGCTGCAGTTTTTAGGGCAGATCCTCTCAATTATCTATAAATTAATGGTATAAATAGTACCAGGCTAAGTCCAGTTGCTGTCCATAAAGTATTTTTCTTAGTGAAGGTAATTATGATACATTGAATAGACTGTGAATTTATGAGAAGGCCCAATGATAGTTTTCTGTGATTTCCTGAAGTCCTGTAGTTCAAATAAGAAACTGTAATCAGTGTTTGAATGCAGAATAAGCAGTAGTCAATTAATTCACTGCATTTTCAGCAAAAATATTAACTCCCCAGAGTAAGATGAATGTTGCTAAATCTAAATTAGTTATAACTATGCTATTTATAATGCTATTTTAAATAAGCATCTGTCTAAATCACATGATAGTTATGAAAACTAGTTCTATCCTGTCAAAAAATAATAGTTGTCAGCTGCAGTTTAGTTCTGTGTCGTTTAATGCAATTTGCATTAGTTTACCTCTTGGAAGTTGTCTCATATGGTAGGAACTAATGAAGGATACAACCCTGTCTGATGCTTTTAGGGAGTAACATGATGGACTTTGGCAGCCAAGTTTGAGTGGGTGGCAGAGTAGCATAGAAATTACCCAATTTCTCTGGCTGATTAGGAGAAAATTTTGTGTCTAACTGCGTCTCGAAATACTGTATACAGTCATATTTGTGGTACTAGATCATTTATAATATGGATCATGCACAGCAGTTAATAGAGGTATATCAGGCAAATACGAATGAGTAATATGAGAAAACACTTAACAGTACACAGTAAGTCAGCGGGGAAAGAACAGAGTGTGCCTGTGCTGTTTGTGAGGAAGGGAATTGTCAGAAGAAGAGATAGTATTGCTCTGAAAAGTATGGAGAGAAAAAAATAATGTAAGCGTGGGATTGCAGAGATTCATAATTCCTTCTGGTTGTTATGTATGTAGCAAACCTGCTTGCTTTCTAAGTATAGTAAGAAGAATTTTTTTTTTTCCCTTGGAGCCAAGCTTGGCACTTTGTTTGTTCACCTTATTGCAGTAGTAGTTAGTGATACAAGTTTTCTTTGGATTATTTTAAATCTAGTTTATATATAGACAAGAAAGTATCTTTAAGATGTGTTTTCTCTGATGGTTGCATAAGAATTAATGTATTTGGCTCACTTTCAGAACTAAATTGAGCAGGAGAACTTCCTGATAACTGGTTTTGATTCCAAGCTGTTCGCACGTATTCCGGTTTTTACAAATAAAAAAAATAAAAATCAGGAGTGACTGGAGCACAGATAGTCTTTATAGTCTAAAAGAAAGATTACTGGTGGTTTTAGACTTTCTTTGTTAGGAAATATGTCTTGTAGGCCAGGAGCTGATATAAAAATCCAAACACGTGTAGAATGTTTCTATATGAAATAAGATGAATAAAAATACTTAATTAACCGCTCATGTCACATCAAAGAAGACCACCTGGCTTTAGATTTCATAGGTTTTTGAAAACACTGCATGGCAACCCCTGATAATACACTGCCTGACTTAGCTCTGTGCTATTGTTCTGCTGAAAAGGCATGGAGAAGCTCTGAGGCACACTGACAATAATCTCTATTTGGCACTTTTACCATGAGAAGGGCTTACTGTGTAAATGTTAGGCTTAACATACCATACCTTGTTGTAATTACAAGTTCTAAGGAGGTCATCTCAGGTCTTTCATACATGGGTAGATAAGTTAAACTGCATGTAGTTCACAATACAGCTTATGGGTTCTTTGAGTTCTTGGAGTGCAAGTTTGTAAACAAGCCTATCACATGAACAGTAATTATCATCTCAGCGCAAATTCGTAAGCTTATGAAAAATTTCAGTGTCTCAGCCACAACTCACCCACTCCCTTTATTGTGCAAAATTTTGACAGTACAATGTGTGCAATGATCCTGTGCCTGTCAGTATTAATAGATACTTCTGAGCTCTTGATACCCACAAGCAACTGCAAAAATCTATTTATATGCATTAGCTCACTCTTGCTAGCTTGTTGCCTCACCTGTGTTCCATGCTACTGGAATTGTTCAGTATCATAGTGACTGAGGATTTGAGGATGCATGAATACCTTATGGTGGGTTTTAATAATTTTTGTGTCAAAGTGATGATTGTGTTTTAAAAGCAGCATTCTTTTGCCTTTTCTATTTTCTCATTTCTGCATTACACTGAAATTTCAAGGACAAGTGGTTCGCAGGTAGGAACAGGTTACCATCAGTGTCAGGATTTTCCCATTTTAATAGGTTGCCCTATACAGTAGTTTCTGTAATAATTGTTTTTTGAAGGGAGACTTTACCTAAATAGTGTCCAGATGGGAGTTTCTACTTTTATGTACATGTTTATCAGAATCTCATGAGAGGTACCTGAACACAAGAGTATGCCATCATTCTCTACTCAGAGGTCCATTTTTGCTGTCTCGAAATGGATATTACCTGTGGTAGCCAGATGAAGTGAGGATCCAGCATGTCTGAATGTATGATACAGGAGGCAAAATAAACTTAAAAAGCAAGCACATAAAGAAAATTGCCTTCAAGTGATCTGTATTTTGTACTTTATCTGTAAGCAGAATAATAACATTGGAAAACTCAAGGCAAAATGAATTGTTTTATAGGCTTACCTACCATCCATTTTGTGTGGCTCACAGGAGGTGAAATATAAATTGTTAAAAGGTCTGGGTAACAATCAAGCCTGGGACAGGAATAGGTGTTATGTGAGATAACATTAGTTTCAGAACTAAAGCATATCACTTCATGGATCACATGTCCGAGGAGGAAGTCAAACACAAGGTTATTGTAAAGAATTCAGGCTTACAGAACAAATTCCAGAAATGGGAGTTAAATACTGCCCAAGCCCAGCAAACTATGCAAATTGGGCATCCTTGTTTGGACTTCCTCATTAGTTGTCCAGAAGATATATCAGGAAATTTGAACAAATCTGAGAAAAAATTCTTTAACTACATTTGATTCAGGTTATTTTTGAGGTTATACATTCCTTCCTACCTCTTCAGCTTTTCCTGTGGAAAGCCAGTGAGTGTTTATAAGCTGTCTGCTCGTTTTTTGCTTATTTTATACTTTTTCTCTTTTGATATAATAGTTGGACCTATGTTTAAGCACTTGCTTGTTACAGGGGAAGAATTACTGGAGGGTTTTTTTCAGCTGGCTTATTTATGGGAACAGTAGTTGTGGAATCATACATTCCCTAGTTACTTTTTCAGTCATTCAACCAGGACATATTACATACCATAGATCTGTTTCTCAAAAATTGCAAGATTTCACTTGTAATACGAGTATTATACACAGAGCTATTTTTTTTTTTCTAATGTGTTGTTTTTACTTTGTTTTGTAAAGGAGCGTGTAAGAGACTTAGGGTACCTCAAAGTATGACAAATCTGAGGGAAGGGATGCCATTCAGAGGGACCTGGACAGGCTTGAGAAGTGGGCTCATGTGAACCTCACGAGGTTCAACAAGACTGAATTCAGTGCCCTGTACCTGGGTTGGGACAACCCCTAGTGTCAATACAGGCTGGGGGATGAGGGGATTGGTAGCAGCTCTATCTATTGAGGGTACTGGTGGATGGAAAGCTGGACATGAGCTGGCAATGTGCACTTGCAGCCCAGAAAGCCAACTGCATCCTGGGCTGCATCAAGAAAAGTGTGGCCAGCTGGTCAAGGGAGGGGATTCTGCCCCTCTACTCCAATCTCATGAGACACCACCTGGAGTACCATGTTCAGCTCTGGAGTCAGTCCTCAGTATAAAAAATGGACCTGTTGGAGAGGGTCCAAAGGGGGGCCACAGAAATGATCAGAAGAATGGAACATCTCTCCTGTGAGGAGAGGCTGAGAGACTTGAGATTGTTCAGTCTGGAGAAGAGAAGGCTCTGGGGAGACTTTATTTAACCTTTTAATACTTAACGGGGTCTTGTAAGAAAGGAAGGAATAGGTTTTTTTAGTAGGGGCTGCTGTGATAGACAAGGGAAAAGGGTTTTAAACTAGGAGAGTATAGATTCAAACTAGATATAAGAAAGAAATTTTTTACAGTGATGGTGGTGAAACACCTGGAACAGATTATCCAGAGAGGTGTTAGATGCCCCATCCCTGGAAACATTCACGGCTAGGTTGGACGGGGCTCTGAGCAACCTGATCTAGTTAAAGATGTCCCTGCTTATTGCAGGGGAGTTGGACTAGATGACTTTTAAAGGCCCCTTCCAACCCAACCAATTCTATGATTCTATGATTTTATATTAATAATAGGCATTAATAATGGCTTCTGGCATGGTGGAATCTGAGCAGCTCCAGTGCCTGAATGAAGCTACCACACTTATTGTAGCACACCTGCAGGATGGGACTTTTTACCCCATTTAAGACAGAACACTTAAACATGCAAGCAATAGTTTCATTCAAAATCTCACATCAGGTATGTAGTAGATAGGGGGTCTGAAATCTGGAGTTCCTTATATCTATGGACTATGCTTTTCTTTCCTGACTCCAAAAGAAAGTAATGGTAGAGCATCATCTGTGTACTATGTGTGAATTAAGAATACATTTTTAACTGTCTATTATAACCAAATTGAAGATGCATATTGCTGTTATTCCATCTCGGATCAACAAGATTTTTATGTCCATGATTATTAGTGACTTAATTTGAATCATATAATCCAAACTTAAATTCTAGATTGTAAAAGAAGGAAGACTTTTCTGGTAACTCAAGTAATCTTTGTATAGTATGGAGTATCTGCAGCAGTTCCTTGTGGAGAAAATGAAGAAGCCTATTGAATAATTTAAGGAAAGATGTCATAGGATGTATCTAATATTCTACGTTTTCTAACAGTTATGGAGCAAGAAAAATATATGAGGTCTTAACATAATGTCAGCAAAAGTCTGGGAAATAAGGCATTTCATTTCGGTAAGGTATGATGTTTGAATTTTTGTCGTCTTCATCAATGCACACAGCTAAAATTTTATGTATTGTCAAGACAATGGATCTTGATCTTTATCTTAGTGTGGGTTAAAAAGTGGAATCATTGCTTCTGTATGTTTTTAAATGTTGGACTCGTTGAGGAATAACTATAGTAAGTCCTAGATTTGACATATGGGCATCATTACACTGGAAAATGTCTTTACTCTGTTCCCATATAATCCGCAACTGAGCAATACTGAGTAAAAGTTGTTTAATTGGAATGTAGAAGTCAGTGGCTCTCTGTTTAGTTAATTGTAATAATTTGAAATTTTCAGACTACATGTATAGAAACAAGTATTTTTGATACACTATGCTGGAGGGATCTCAACATTTATAGATACTATAGTAAGACATACACAGATATGCAGAAGATAGCATGTTTTATAATTATTGGGCACAATTTTTAAAAATGATGGGGTTTATGATTAAAATAAAACCAAGATATTCACACTGACTGTAATTTTTAACTTAGTGCTCAGTATTTGCCATGAACATTTTGAAAATTATTTGCAGTGTCCTTGGATATTAACAACAGTTTTAACAATGAGATATATATCATCTTGCCATAAAACACTACCTTCTTAGGATAGAGGCTTTAGTTAAAGGAGTATGAGTGAAGCATGGAGAAGGTGCATTTCTTCCAAGGATGCACCTCATATGTGCACAATATAAATACATCTTTTTCCAGATGCGTAGTTAAAGTCACTCAGCAGTTTATTCTCATGTCACATTACATAAAATTGTGCTGCTATAAGATTGCTTAAATGTTAATGTTTTGAAGGTAATTTATGGGTGGCCTGGGAGAATTAGTAATCGAAACAGTAATAGAATTGGAACCAGCTGTGGGAGCTAGATAGGAAATTGTCCTTCCTTCCTGCAGTAACTTAGACATGCTGTAATTTTTAACCCCCACCCCCCTACCTTCACCCTGTGGTTGTAGATCATCTTTGCGTGACTAGCTGATGACTCACCCTGCCCCCTCCCCAGTTTTAATTCCTTATTCTTATTGATTAGTAACTTTGTAGACAACTAGAATATTTGTTACTAAGTGGGACAGTATGCATAAATTTGTCTCTCTCAAGATCCTGGAGCAAACATTTGAATGAACACCTTTTTACAATCACAGTCGGCAAACTGCTGAAAAGTATAGTCTGTGGACAACTCTAGAGATGTGATTGTTTAGTTTTGCTGACTGTAGTGTGTTTGTTGAGCATAACACAATCCCTGAGGAATTTGAAGAACTTCACCAACATTGCTGAATAAAACCTTGTAGCAGAGTCCTTATGATAGATATTATTTATTCTAATTTTTCAGATGAGGAAACTGGGGTATGTGGGAATGAAATAAATTGCACAAAGTCAGAGGTCAAGGATTGGTCTACACCAATGGTGTATTGTTTTAATTTCATCTTAAAAGATATAATTTATAGAGATGGGTTGCTCTAATGAGTGTTACTCATATTGCATTGATGCTTGTGAAATTATCTTAACTTGATCACTAGAACTTTTAAAGTGGACATTAGGATCTTTTTTGATGAGAGGAAAAATGCATTTTGTTTCAATTGTAGTAATCTCCATGTCTGTTTTAGACAGCAGTGCCAAAACTGAACATCTATTGGTTGTGTTGGCTTTTTTAATGTTTTGATGAGTCGAAACTAAAAATTCAGAGCGTGGTGCTACCGATGGACTTAATTGCCACTGCTTACAAAACTTGCAAAAGAACCAGTAATACTTATTCTACTGCATATATTATTTTAATGTACTTCCATAGAATGGCATGTAACTAAGATTGCCTTTTGCAAGACTTAATAGTATCACTGATTTTTAAAATGTATGGAGGGGAGGCTTTTTTTAAACTTTGTATATGTATAGTTTCAAAATTCTTCATAAATAACTTTTGTTTTAAGACAGAAGGTAAATCTGAAGAGCAGTAAAGCTCTTTTAATGAGTGAAAACCATCTAAAAGTGTTAGAATTATTAAAAGGCAGGATACTGTTTCTGGAATTCTTATATAACCTTAGTTTTCATGGTTTCTCTTTGTGAGTCAAGTGAAAGAACTCAACACTTTTTTTTTTTTCCCACCCTAAAGCTTGCTAAAAGGTGATTATGATAAAGTGTCTGTATTGTTTAGATAAAGGATGTTTTAGAGTGAGTTTAATGTAAATAAGTGAACTGGCTAGCAAGCTGAAAACTGTTACGCATTAATGAAAGTTCAGTCTGGCACTGCATCTTATGTTGTGTTCTTGGATTCTTTCATGTGTGTCTGCGGTAGAAATCCCACATGGAATCTGTGTGGTACAGAAATTCTTACCAATCTGGATGTGAAATATGTGAATGCCTGTGTGAGGCCTGTTCGCATCTGAACCTAAGCATTTGTAACTTAAACTCCAGAGAGTTGAAAGTTTATGATTATTTGTCCCTTCTGATTTCAGAATTGGGCTATTCTTTGGTTACCTGTGACGCTGAACAGAGCTTTCAGAGCAAAGATGTTTGTTGCATGCTTGTTTTGTTTCTCCTTATTGTCAGCTGAGTGTGTGTGTTACTTTACTGTTTCGGTGTATACAGAATTTTTTATGTTAAAATGAAATACTCAACTCTAAAGAATAATCTTCAGGGATATATGACTAAAAATGCTCATGATTTTTTTTTTCTTTCTTAACAGGGTAGATAGTGTTAATATTATGTATCTTATTGCGTAGTAACTGTGTCTTGACTGAACATGGGTGCTTTTTGGTGGTATGTGGCAGTTATGCATACCGTTTTAGCAAATACGAAGTATTTATATGCATTTGAAACTGAGATGATAAAAGATGAAATAGGTGCGTGGTTGTGTGAGCAGAATGTAACATATCTGAAATAGCACCAGAACATTCATCTTAAGTAAATCGGGTCTCCCAGAAACTGCAAAGGAAGCTTGAATGACCACAGGCAATTTTAGATTTAAATCAGTTTTATCAGTGATTACAACTTGCTTTAGAAAAGGCTCAAGAGAATTCCTCTGGTATACATTGTAAGAAAAATTTCCAGGTTATAAATATTAATATAAAGCAGGACTTCATAAATCAATGGCTTGTTATAAATTTAGAAAATATCTGAATGAAATTTTAGAATCTAGGTGAAAAATAGAAACCTCTTGAAATCTTTCTGAAACTGTCTCTCAGGAGACAGATCAGGCAAGCCTTTTGCTGTACTACGGAAGTATGATGTTCTTATATCTAAGAAAGATAATTTGCAAACCATGCTGAGACTCTTAATTTCAATACCTTTTCTAATTGTTAAGCCATTGGAGCCTTTTCAGAAGGGGACATGCCAGTAAGTGGCATGAAAGGGAAGACGTGATTAATTCATGTTACCCATTATGTCTGGGAACAGTCTCTGAATTACTGTTTGACCTGTCATCTAATAAAATATGTTGTGTCTGACCTATAACAACATTACAAATTTATTGTTTTTAGACGATCATGTGTTGGAATGAAGATTTAATTTAAGGTCTTTTCCCTTGTTGGTTGAACCTGACAAAACACTCTTGTTCCAGATCATAAGAAAAAGTTGTATGAGGCTGTGAATTAGATGATGTTGAGAGAAGCTAGCCACAGTACCATTTCCATATTGAATAAATAAATTTACTTCCTGTAGGTATTTGAAAGGAAGTTCATCTACTTAAGCACCTCCTTCATTCTTGAATGTACTCTGGAGTAATGCATTTTAGCTCACTAAAGAGAAGAATGACTTTTGCTGAAGTCTTCCTATACTTAATATTCAAGATATAAGTTCTGAGCTGTTTTGAGTGTTAGTCAAATATAAAGGATAACAGGGAGAGATGGCATTTTGTTAGGATCCTTCCAATATTTCTCATAATTTTGAAGGTTTTCTGTGTTCTTCATGGAGTTATGAGTTATCTATGTTTTTGGGGGTGTTTCCTAGGAATATCAACCAAGTTGATTGATACCAGTGTTTGCATGTATCCTTCTGTTTTCCATAATATTTTCTTTTTCCTTTATTTTTTGGGGGCCAAAATTTGGGATAATATACATACATAGGCCTCAATTCATCTAACCTAATCAAGACACCTATGTTCAGAATTTAGTTGCCTTGTACTTCCTGAATAATGCATGAAGAGGAGATGTCTCCAGATGATTGAGTTCTCTGATACACTGATTTTTCTTCTGGAGTTATCTGTCTCTCTTTGAAGGCTGTATAGGAAGTCTGAAGTAAGTGTTTTCTATAATTAGCTGTATCACATTCAGAAACTCAGATTATATGAATCTGAACCAAACAGTTTAGTAACATGCAAGTCTGCATCAGAATACGTCTGTCAACTCTAACACCTAAAAGAGAGGAAATTTAAAGTTGTTGAAATGACCTTTCAAATCTTGATGCTTCCTTCTGCATGCAAGTTAGTGGATAATATACTCCTATAATCCCCAAAACATTTCTATTTTTTTATTGGTGTAAAAGTGCATTTTACCCATCTCTCACATTGTGGTTTTTCATACTTCATCTTTCTGTTGAGTGTACACTTGTGCAGCCTTAGTGTATATCTTAGACATTTATTGTCTGTTTAAGTTATGGAGGAAAATAACGAAAAAAAAAAAGTGACTCAGAAGACCTGCCCATTTTACAAGTAATATGGTTTTAATCAGTGCGTGAGGAGTAACTTGTGGAACAGAACATGAACATCTGTGTGTGTGTATGTGTGTGTTTGCAAAACAAGTTAAAAGAGAACAGAAAAAATCAGTTTGAACTCTTTTTACTGTCTTCAGCTTTCACAGAAAATTCAGCCTAACAGCTTAAAATATTTTTCTAGTCTGAAAAGAGGAATGATACATGTTTTCTTTAAAATCTGTTTGAGTCCCCTCCTTTTCTAATAATAGACTCAGTACTGAAGGATGGAACAAGATTCTATTCTCTCTGTTTCATCACCACTAGAATAGTATCTTGATTTCATTCACTGAGAAGGATGAAGTTTCTATCTGTCAAAGTTGAATGTGAGGTAGAAAGGAAAAGCTGCATGTTTGTGGCTCTGAACTTCAGTGCAATACAGCGAGGTTTTGCAAGCATTTCGCTATGAAGCTTGATGGACATCTTGATGGACTTCTTTCCTCTGAAAAGAGAACGGGGGTGTTTGAGAGAGAATACCTGTAAGCTGAAGACATTTGATACAGGAATTAGCAAGCAACCAGCATGACTTGCTTTTTTGTTGTAACTTCTAAAATAAAAGGTAGTGTAAAGCCTTCTGCTATTAGTATTAACATATGGTTGTGCCCACATACTGTAGCAGCTGGACTGGATTTCTGTGATGCTGTTCTAAGAGTTTATCTGTGCATTTCAGTGGTTCTCTGTGCTGTTTTGTCTGTTTAAAAGCAAAATGGTTGTTGTGTTGTACGTTGCCACTTTGGGAATTACTGTGTCAGAAATCCCATCCTTTCTGTTGCGATTGTTGATGAGTTGTCTGCGCATTTGTTTTATTCTTAATCTCTTAAGAGCATTTTATTTCAATATGTTACATAATTTGCAGCACAAACATTTTTATTAGGAAATATTCCATTTCTCTTTTTAACTGATGTCACTCTTGATTACGCTTTCTTAACCATATGTATTACTTTGAACTATTTGCTGGAGAAGAATGGAAGATATAGAAAATTATTACTGTCTGGTCACAAGGAAGAAGGTGTCAGCTCTGTCTGTATGCTGGAGTCTAAAACAAAAGCCTTTCAAAGGCATTCAAACTTTCCTGCTCTTTCACCTCACTCTGAGTGGTGTGGCATTAGGTTTTCCATGCAATATAGTAATTTCGGAAGGGAAGAGAGGAAGATTTAAAAAAAATTAAAAGAAAACATGAACATGATATATGTAAACAAAATGCTTGAAAATAGAAAATTTTTTTCCCTTCTTTACCAGAAGGCCTGGGATTTGGATTATTGAAACGTGGTTTTCTGCAGGTAGTCCTTCATTTGGATGTTTGAATTGCAGCAGTTTCTTAAGCAGGTGAAGGTCACTCCATCACCATTTGATGCTAGGGTTTTTTGTCCCCTTCCCACTTCCACCAGCTATTCCTGCTGTCCATTAGGAACCCAGTTATTCCATCAGTCTTCTACTGCAGCAATCATTTTTGTCAGATCACCTCTGTTAAATTTCTTCTGTGAAACCTTCAGTTTCACCAGAAATGGAGAATTCTCTGTAAAGTGTAGATCTTGCCGTGTTCTCTTCACTACTGTCCATGAATGGACAGCATCTTCCATGTGGAGTGTACCAAACCAGAGACCCAAAAGAGCAGGATGTGAGGGTTTGCACTTCCAGCAGAAGGTTTTTTTTCAGTACAGTACTTAAGGTATTTAAAGTAAATAGTAACCAAGCTGACTTTAACCTCTTCTGCTCCAGACAGGGAAAGTGCTCACCTTTAGTTTAACCAGTTGTAGTTTTGCATGTTTTTTTAAATCCTTGCTGTACTATAGCTCTGCTCCCCCAAATGAGAAGTCTCTTCAAGTTTCCAGCAAGTCAGGGTTTTGGGAGAGCTCTAAGAACACAGGAGCTATCCAGAAAAGGAAAGTAATATTTTCTTCCAGGGCAACATATGATCTTGAAGTCCTCAAGGATGAAATCTGAAGACAATTGCAAAAACAGAGGAAAAAAAATTGTATTGTTTCCTCTGTTAAATCATAGTCTACTGGGTGCCCAGAAACGTTCCCGTTTAAGGGTCTGGTGTGTAAAAGATTACCTATAGCTTGCAAGTCTTTCACATGGGATAGTTTCCATTTAGTGAAATACAGACCTCTGCAAACAGAGCAGTAGAGGTACTTCTAGGCATAAATCCATCATTCTGGCTGAGTCATGAAAAAGTGAGTCACTTGAAGACCTATATTCTAACTTGCAGGGATATTTTTACAGGGAGAGAGGTCAGATTCTAGTGGATGAATTTATTTTTCACTAAGTGCAGTTTACAGTTAATGTGTGTGTGAGATCAACAGAGTATGTCATTGTGGAATTTCCATTTTGTTTTTCAGTCATTGCTTTTATCCATTTAACCTGTGAACATAAACTAATGGTCATTCTAAAGTGACTTTTGGATGGTCAGTCTATTAGAAAGGCTAACAGATGGTAAAGGTTGAGGTAGTTTTTAATTGCAAATTCCTCTCTCTTTAATACTGTTTAATGGAACTTTCTCCCCAACCAAAATGTTTAGTTCATCATAAAAATACCAGCCCATTATTTTCCCACCTCCTGTATTCTTCTGTCTTCTGCCAAGTCCCCGGTGATTATTATTAACCATATTCACAATTCCAAGGATATCGAAGGATAACTTGTAGAAATCTAGATTTTAACTAATTTTTCCTTTTTTGTGTCTGTCCTCTCACTTCACAGATCTGGTTTCACCTGCATCATTGGTTTATTTAATTTTTTGTTTTTATCTTTGATTTTTCACAAGAGATCTTGGACACTAACCTAGTTTCAGCCTCTGGTTTCTAGTGGCGTATTTTCTGAATTTTGCTTGAGAATAAGGGAGGTCCCAAAAGGAACAAGAGAAAAAATCCACAATATTTAGGGACAGTGGTGTAGTGAATAGAAGAGTGTTGTCAGGCACAGGAGCTTAACAGTCAGTTAGGGCTGGAATTCCCTGAAAAAATGTAACTGCAAACAGCAGATGTGATGCCTGACTTGCAGTGTCCCTTTGCAGAAATTATTTAAAAGGTAAGACTTTTCATTTTTGAGAAAAACTGTGAACTCTTAGAATACACTATTTCACAGATTTTATGTATATATTAATCTTATGTAAGCCAGGGAATTGAGAATTTTTGTAAAAATGTTAGGAGATACGTCAACACCAAAACGATTTTCCTTTGTTTCTGCTGAAAGAGAAATTTAACATACTGTCTTTTCCTGATATAGTTTAAAAAGGGAAAAAAAAATCTCGAACAAAAGAAACCAACAAAATAATCCTGTAGAGATTTCATCTCATATAGTCTTAATTACAATATGATTTTTCCAGAACAGCATAACTGAAATATTAAAATCAGTTTGTGTAAACTTAACAGCAGAAATCCAAGCAACAACTGGAAGACCTGGAAGTGCAGGTACACTTTGGGCAAACCCCCCAGAAAAAATTTTTTGATATTTTTCAGATTTACAGTAATACTCCAGTATACATGGGATCCTGATGTTCAAATCAGCATAAAATATTAACTTTATTTTCCTTTGAGAGTGTGAGAAAAGGATTTTATGGCATTAGTTGTTCTTTGAAATGTAATGACTAGAAGAAAAGTGGTAGTTGCATTTGATTTTTGGGTGTGCATATAGGCAATTGTTGTAGAGCAGGTTATAGTATTTTCAGTTATTTAGAAAGCTTGTGATTACTAAAATAGAATAGACTACTTTGTTTTTTTTGTAAATGTTTGGCTGATTTGACGATATTATGCCAAGATATGTTCTTGGACATTGTTATCTTGATTTTTTTGGTTTGAATAATCTAGACACTAACTGTCAGGCATTCTTTGGGCACTGCAGTGTATAGCACCGCTAGCACTTGCCAAATGTCTGACTTACAGGCTCAGGCTGTTTTGATTTATCAGGTGGCAGAATGTATTCCTATCTGTTGCTCCCTGTTACAGGCTAGGAGCCAGAACAGTGTTCAACACGAATGCACTGTAAAGCAAATACATTTTTATGCGAGTGGGTCGCTCTTCGTACTAGAAGAGCGATTTGATTATCGTTATCTGGAGGAGCTAGCAATTAAAATTAAGTAAGTTTGTTCTGGTAGATTTTGTTGGGTTTGTGTTTTTTGTGTTTTTTTGGGGTTTTGGTTTTGTTTTTTTTGGGGGGTGGGGTGGTTTGTTTGAATTATTGAAAGAACTCTTAAAATAATTAACATACCCTCTCAAAATTAAGTTTAGTGCTGATGCAATATTGACATACACTACCTATTTCTGTGGTAAAGGATATGAAACGAGCAACCATATAATATTCCAGTAAGCGGATTGGAATACAAAATAAGCAACCTTGCAGTGATTAAGATGAGAATGACAAAAATGCTGTTTCTCCTTTCAGCAACAGATGATTTCTGTGAAAGACTTTGATTCACAGAAGTATTAGATCTTTTGTTGTGGCTGGTGGCAATATGAATCTTGGAAGCTATCTGTTTCCTTTTCACACCTCTGCTTTTATGGAATGTGCTTGGATAGCAAGTACAGGCAGGGGCTGTTGAGCATTTTTTTGCATCCCAATAGCAGCAACTACCAATTTATAGTGCAGGAAAAGAGGAGGTGTGGAAAACTTAATTGGTATTATAATTATACTCTGTCCAGGTGCTTTATAGTGTCAATTGAGCAATAAACTTATTTTCATAATTGCAGTTTCAACTGGGAATTTTGAGCTACACCTGCTTCTCACCTTGTAAACCACTGAGTCCTGTTAAGTGTCTCTTAATGCCATGTGGGCTATACATTTCACAATTTCACTTACAGACTTAATATGGACCACAGTCCCTGTAGTGGATGGAGCAACGCGTTTTGCTCTTGAGAGAAGTAGCAATATGTTCGTACAAAACAATGGTCTAAAAAAGTTTGTTAGTAAGTGGTGACAGTGGTTTAACATGATTCAATGGCGAGGTACTCTTGATTATTTACTACATAGAGGACAGGGTAAAAAAAACTGTCAGAAGACCCTCCCATTGGATCATGAGGTTCAGAAAGGATTCCCTTGCGTTCTAAACTCCTTCTCAGAGAGGAGTCTGTGTGGCTGGATCCAGACTTAGTCCCAGACTTGGTTAGCAGTTTATGTCTAAAGGACTATATATGTGCACAATCAACCCTTTATATCACTTCATTAGGATTTCAAAGTTTAGCATGATATTAATCACTTACCAAAAATCTGTTGTGGCAAGGCATCTCAAGGAGTAACATGAGATGCTGGTGTGCAGCCCACTGCCATGCAGGAGAGCTCAATGAGCTTTGGGCTGTCCACAATTCATGGAGTAAGATGATTGACTTGCATTTACATACTGACTACAGGTGGGGATTTTTCTCTAAATTTGGCTTGAGTTGGACATTGACTAGCACCATGGTTATGTGGGTGCATTGTTGAAATGAGCTCTGGGCTATTGTGTTGTTATCTGTCTCTGCTAATCCACTTTGAACCAGATGTAGCCATCATGACCAGACACATCCATTGTGATCACTACTGCTGGTTATCACTTGAGCAGGCAGGTTGGGGAGCATGCTGCCACAGTCCCATAAATGTTTTTTTTTGCTCAGGTGCCTGTGTGATTTCTATGCTAATACTTGAGTTCCCCTTCAGACACCTGTGACTAGCAGAGCTATGTGTATGTTGTGATTATAAAAACAGAGGGCATGAGCCTTCCACTGGATTATCTCTATGTATGTGTATTTATATACACATATATATATATATATCTGTGCAAAAAGGGAATGAAATTATACCGTTGTTTTGGGAATCAGAGCTGTTGTTAGTATGAAGAAGTTGGAAGAAAGGTAGATCTGGCTAAATCTATGTAAATGAAAGTGTCAGCTTCATCAGAGAAGTAAAGCTGATAGAACTACAGGATGACTATAAAGGAAATCAGCTTGATGCTGTTGAGACTTTATGTGGCAAGCATGAAAAAAAGGGAAGGAATTGGCAGGGGTGGATAAGGAAAGAGATATGATGTATAATATGAAGTGTGATTAAAAATTATTTTAAAATCAGACTTTGGCATCAAGATAATTGATTGTGTCTCTTTTTGGAAACTTATGTGTTACCAGACAAACGAGCATTTCAAGAATAATGGTTCAAATTACTTTTGTGGAACCTTGCAATCTCTTGAGTACTTTCAGTACATTTCTTTCTGTGTAAATTAACTTGTGTCACAGATGTTAGTGTGATGTGTTAGATGTTATAAACTGTAATTGCCTTTGATCTGTATGTTGCTATTAAATGAAATTCCCTGAATTACATTGACTGTGTTATGGCTGCTATTGAAGTGGCAGTTGTTAAGACCCATGAGAGCTGGAGATATTTGGCACAAGTGGAAGTGGGAAGCCAGTCCATGATAACTTAGCTCCTGTAATAAAAAAAACTAGACATTTATTAATTTCATTAACTTCAGAGAGTCCTTTTATTTGAAAAGACATTGTATAATAATGATGGATTGACTAAATCAAAATTCGAGATTGTTAGATATTGATGATTAAGAAACAAAGAGAATTTTAGTGTTTTCTGAAGAGGAAGAACAGGAAGCATTTTCCTATTTTTTCTTTATTAAGGTAGTTGCACTTTTTTAAACAATTATTCCTCACATTTTTAGGCATATATCCATGAAAATAAAAATCTTTAATCAGTTGCTTGTTTCTGATTTCCACTTGCTTTTTCCTCTTCAGGTTATGGCTGGTGTGAGGGAAACCTTTCTTTTTTATATATATTACAGCATGGTGGTGTTTGTTTGTTTGTTTTTCACATGCACTATTTTCATAGAGGTGGATGTTGTTTGTTTTTTTTTTTCCAGAACCCTGTCAAGAAAATTCCAGATTCTCATGAAATTACACTCCAACATGGGACAAAAACAGTAAGTGATAACATATTTTCAACACATTGTTTTTTGAGAACTGAGTTAGTCTATGAAATAAGTTAACAAATACCTACTGTCACCTAATGTTCAAGCATCTAATTCTTTTTCTGAATTTGTTATTTTAGTGTAGCGCTTTTCTTACTGCAGTTGAAAGTGTGTTTTAGGACTGCTTCTTCACTTTGTTGTCATAACCCCATGTGGCTCCATTTGACTCAATCATCTCATTTTCTTTTTCTGTTTGGTCAGATAGACTCTCTGCAGTTGTTAGAGTTCCTCTTCCAAGCTAGACCTTCCTAATGTAGGCATGGGTCTAATCTAGACCTTTGTTTGATACATCACGGATTTCAAAGAGAGTATTATTGCTGAAGTTTCTAAGACTACTTTGTAACTGAATACAACTTTCCTTCATTCTTCTTGAATCTTTACGTGCCATTTATACACCATTCTCAATTGCTTGAAGCCTTGCTCTTCCTTGTCTTTTCCCCATTTCACCTCCAATATTACTCTTTCACTTTCTTTTAAATAAAGACTGTCCAGCTTGTAACTATAATTTCTTTGTTCCCAATACTTTTGTCTCTGGGTAACCTCATGTTTCAACACAAATTCAAGTGCTTTTATTTGCTGATTGATTGAAGATCTATTTTTATAGACTGGAATTTATTTTCTGACTATGAATAGCCTTGAATCTATTCCCAAATCCTTTCCTGTATTGTTCTTCGGTCATTAAAAAAAGATGCTGCTGCTCCTTATCCTCTTCAGTTTGGGACATGGCTTAGGCTTCAGTGGGAAAGTAAAACTGGAATTTCTTTTTTTGTTATTTCTTTTATTGTTATTTTTGTTATTGTTATTTTACCCCTGCAAAAGCACTGTTCACTAGTTAATAGAATTCTCACTCATGTCATTCCTGAGATTTTAATTGGAGAGAGGAGAAAAACAAAGAAAGAAAAATAAACCACAAAAATTATTTGAAAAAAAGCTCTTTTTCATGAGGTTTTAAACAACCTAAGAAAATGTATAATTTTTCTTTATTGGAGTTTTAATAAAACTTGTAGGTTTGTTTTCTATTCATGTAATTAATATAATACATTTTAAAATTCAACAATACTAAATAATTTTGAATAAGAAATTTACCAAATTAAAATAACATACCAATTTAAAACATCAAATGTCAATAATTTGAATTTAATATTTGAATTTTTTAATTAATCTCTTAGTATTAAACATTTTAAAGTAATTTTCTGGAAATTTAAATTTAATAGTAAAGCTTTTAGAAACAGTTATTTTCAGAAGTGTCTATTCATTAATCTGGTATCAGACTGTGGTCTGTCTTGGTGTGTGGAGAAGTGATAAAGCTTACCCATTTGTTTTATCATAGTGCTAGACATGCAGAGGTAGAGGGAGGAAAGGAAAAAAGTAACAAGTCTGTTATAAATTAAAATAGTAGAATATTCTCTTTTAAGATCTCTAGAAGATGCACTGTATAACACTAAACGAGAGTGGATTTTTATGTACACAGTGCATGTAACTTCTTTGCGTACTAATTTGTATGCATACTGGGATTTGCATGCTAGTGAACTAGTGCAAGGCAGTTTCCCATTTTACATGTGACAGTAATTGTTTCTCTAGGATGTTTCTTGAATATATTTCCTAACAAACTTTATGATGTAATTTTTTGAAATTATTTATTTCTATATTAACCCAGTAAATCAATTTGATGGCTCCTTAAACCATAAGCTCATGTTATTTGTAACTAAAGGGGCTTTGTAAAGTGGAAGTTACAGATTTGGAAGACTTCTGAGATATTTTGACTGCATGAGAATGCAGCTGTCAGCATCTAGAACAGAGGTGAAATATAATGTGAGTATATATAGAGCTGTTGGATTAGACTGGATGTGGTGAATGAAGCATACCATTGAAAAAAAGAGCTCTTCTTTAGAAGGACTATCTTTCTTTTGTATTTGTTTTAGAATAATGAAACTAGTTACCCATGTCATTACACACATGTGAGGAATGGGGGCAGCTTTATATCTTGCTATCAGTGTGTGACCCCAGCGTTTTAAAATACAGTCTTCTCATGTTCATACTGCGTATTGTATTTCAGCTAAACTTATGTATCCCATCTGTACCTCTTTAATCTGATGAACGTGGGTTTGATGATGACTCTATTCCTGTGCAGCTGAAAAGTCTCAGAAAAGATTTCCCGAGCTTGAGAGTCTTTCCAGAAACCTCATTAATTTCCCAGTTGCCTTGCTTGTGCAGCGTAATAGCAGTTACTGTTCCCAATGAAACTTCAAGGAGATAGATAGATAGATAGATAGATAGATAGATAGATAGATAGATAGATAGATAGATGGATGGAGAGAGAGAGATGTTTTCTTCTTTTCTCCTGACAATTTTGATACATAGGTGGGTATGAGAGAGAATGCATAATCAGAGGTTTTCTGAACAGTGTGCTTTTTAATGTCTCATATCACAGCTGCTCCTTCCTGTAGTAGTTATTGTAGAATAGAACACTTGAGTCTGTTAATTGAATGCATGATTAATCTGGAGATGCCCAGTTTTTTGCATATTAGAAATCATGAATGGGGTTAAAAATTTGCATTTAAATGTTAAAAGGGCCATTTTTATTGAAAACGTGTAAGAAGTTGCATCTGTTTCAATTGGAAATCAAATATGTCACTGACATAATCACTTAAGTGGAGTTTAATTCGTTCTTAGGGATAGCACACAGCAGTACATTTAAACATTTGATTCAGGGAAATAAAAAGAAAAATGTTGAATCTGTTAGTAACTCTGTAAATTAGATTTTTTTGGGGAGCACTCGATTAGGACATCTGATGATACTTTAGAAGAATGACGTTTTAGACCTTCTCTGAAAGCTAAGATTTCTTCAAGTGAATGCCTTTAAAATAAAGCGGGACAAGTAGATTAAGGAGTCATCAGTTGCTTGGTAAACAGCAGCATTATTTCTGCAACATCTTGGTTTTCCTGAAAGTACTTCTTTCAGACTGGCTATATGGTAGCACTGTACCTTTGAAACGCAATGAGGAGCAGTGTGAGCCTTAAGAACAACACGACAAGAAATGAGCCTTTGATAAAATAAGGAATGACTAAGTGAACATTTTGTACATGAAACTGGAACAAGAAAACGCAAAAGAAGCCCATACTCTTTTCATATAGGGAAACCTTAATTTTAGCAAAACAACTGTTTATCTTAAAGGATAAATTCCATTCATAACTGATGTTTTTATTGAAACACCTCTTTTCCGTAGGTTACTTTTTCAGCTGGGCATGGAATAGGGATTATCTCGTACTAAATTCCATTTGTTTGAAACAGTGTTTGTGTGAGAACCATTTAACAGTTTACATAAGTTTTAAGTCTCCATAACACAGTGTGTATTTTAAAGTTTTAAAAGTATAGTAGTAGACTGATACATCTTTGAGACAAAGGGGTTTTTGGTGGTACTTCTGTGTGTCTGCATTGAATTGTAGTGACTGTCAGTACTTTTCCTGTATGTATGTAAAGAAGATACATAACAATGAGCATCCTTATATGAAAATGATTGTAATTTTTGTACATCGATATCTGGAATTTTTGATAGAGGTTTAGGCACCTGAAAATAATTGGCCTGATTTCCCTAAATATGAATTCTGCGAGTTTTTATCTACCCAGTAAAACTTTTTCAGTCATTTTAACATTTCAGGTTAAGTGTAATTTTGACTAATTCTAAATATACTCTTGTTTTACAGTTTTTGACATCACTTTCAACGCTATCTCACATAGATGACAATTTTGGAGAGTTAATCTCTTTATTTGATTTACAAATTAGTTTAGCATATTGTCTAGGTAATATATTAATACTTGAAATCATGGTAGTAGATAATATTTTCACAAATAAGCAAAGAGAAGAAATAATTTTGAAGGTAAATGAAAAGATGTTTAATCAGTGAGGTGTTTTCTATTAGTCTTCTCCCAATGCTGGTTTGAACACTGCTATAATAAAGTTCTTCAAGTAGAGAATTATTTTTTTCACTAAAAATTCCATTTTAATCAAGCTTTGATTTGGGGATAGCAATTTAGAGTAATGTGCATTAATCATTCTTTCCACAAAGTTGTAAGTAGCTTTAAGGACCTCAATTCCTGTGTTCAGTTTTGGGCCCCTCACTACAAAAAGGACATTGAATGACTCGAGCATGTTCAGAGAAGGGCAACGGAGATGGTGCAGGCTCTGGAGCACAGGTCGTAGGAGGAGCAGCGGAGGGAACTGGGGGTGTTTAGTCTGGAGAAGAGGAGGCTGAGGGGAGACCTCATCACCCGCTACAGCTACCTGAAAGAAGGTTGCAGAGAGCTGGGGATGAGTCTCTTTAACCAAATAATAACCGATAGGACAAGAGGGAATGGCCTCAAGTTGTGCCAGGAAAGGTTTAGACTGGATATTAGGAAGCATTTCTTTATAGGATTTGTTAGGCATTGGAATAGGCTGCCTGGGCTGACACAGCGCTGAGGGATATGCTGTAGCTGGGAACTGTCAGTGTTAAGTTAATGGTTGGACTGGATGATCTCCAAGGTCTTTTTCAACCTAGATGATTCTGTGAAAATTCAAAAACAAGATATAGCTGACACATTTTGGGAAGAAATCAGCGCATTTAATTATTCTTTTGACTTTAGTAGTATTGTACATTTTGGTAATACCTGAAGAACTGCAAGAAAAAAAAATAGTAAAAAGCTTCAATGATGTCTTTTTTTTTTTTTTCTGTATAGGTTTCTGCTTTGGGATTGGATCCTTCAGGTGCCCGTTTGATAACTGGTGGATATGACTATGATGTTAAATTTTGGGATTTTGCTGGAATGGATGCCTCTCTCCAGGCTTTTCGGTCACTCCAGCCTTGTGAATGGTAGGTATGAAGACTGTCTTTTTCACCTAAGACTGTACCTGCGTTAAACTCCCAATAGAATCACAAAATCCTTGTAAAATAGCTTGTTTAGAAGGGTTCTATATCCCACTATACTTTTTGTAGTAAATGGAATGTGAACCTAAGAACTTGTCTGCTTATATCTCTTCATGCTTTTTCCAACGACTTGCATATTTTCCCCTTTTAGAAAGCTACAGGTGAACTTGCAGATGAAATTGTTAATAGTGTTTCTCAGCAAATAGGCTATGAACCTCTCAGAGACAGGTGGACTTTCATATCGGGCTGTTTGGAAATTGATTGCTGATTTCAACCTATATGTTTGAAGTGACATAGCTCAGAATAAAATTTATTAATGGAAATAAAACCCGTTAGAATCAACACATTTTTGCCAGTGAGAAACAAGCATGTTTATTCCGGTTGCATAAAATTCTGGACTTCTGGAGGCGATGAAGTCATTGAAGGCAGTTTTGGCCTCCCCTTGGTTTCTGAAGCGTCTTCCGCACAGGAAGCTGTTGAGATGCTTGAAGAAGTGATAGTCGGTGGACGAGAGGTCTGCTGAGTACGGTGGATGAGGAAGAGTTTCATAGCCCAGCTTGTTCAACCGTCGCAGCGTTGAAAGTGCAACGTGTGGCCGCGCATTATTGTTGAGAAGGATTGGACCCTTTCTGTTGACCAGTGCTGGGCGCAGCCATTGAAGTTTCTGGTGCATTTCATTGATTAGCTGGACGTACTTCTCCGCTGTGATCATTTCACCCAGATTCAAGAAGCTGTGATGGATTCAACCAGCAACAGACCCAACAGTCAGCATGATCTTCTTTTTTGTGCAGATTCGGGTTTGGGAAGTGCTGCGGAGCTTCATCACGGTCCAGCCACTGAGCCGATCGTCACCAGTTATCATAGGGCATCCATTTCTTGTCGCACGTCACAATACAGTCGAGAAACAGGTCGTTCTGGTTGCGAAAAAGAAGTGCCGATGACAGACACTTCAGAACGGCGATTTCTGTGATTCTCATTCAGTTGTGCGGCACTCATCTGTCGAGCTTCTTTGACTTTCCAATCTTCTTCAGACGCTCAGAAACAGTTGATATGCTCACCCCGAGTTCTTTTGCAAGTTCTCGAACAGTTGTGCTTGTATCTGCTTCCACCAGAGCCTTCAATTCATCGTCGTCATTAGCAGAAGGACGTCCGTGACCACCTTGATCTTCAAGGTCGAAATCGCCACGTTGAAATTTTTGGAACCAAATTCTCACTGTCTGTTCGTTAACACTTCCCTGGCCATATACCTCATTGATGTTTCAAGCAGCTTGCGCTGCATTACATCTGAGTTTGAACTCGTAGATCTGTCGAAATTACTGTTTTGACATCTGAACTTCAAAGCTCCAAAATTTGTCAAAAACGCAGTTTATATTATAATTTAATTATACAGCGTGAAAGTTCATAACATGAGCTTTTCAAAAATACATAACAGTATGCCAGTCGAAAAGGTACTATTCCTGAAACATGTACAACGAAAATCACATTACAAAACGGAAATTAATTTCCAAACAGCCTATAGTTGTGATTGAAATTAATACAGTACACTTTCCATATGTACTCTGCTTATATAAAATCAATGAAGAGAAGAAAGTTAAAACAGTTGACCCCTTTGTGGAGAGCTCCTGTAGTTGCTGCCAGTATTTCTGAGTGGTGGGTATCTAATTTTCGTTAAGTCCTCTGTTTCTGGAAGTACTGGTCCTTTGTATTGCACTGGTAATTGTATAGCTACACCGTGTGCATTAGAAAAAGTATAAATCTGTTGTCTTTTTCAAAGGAAAGAAACTATATGTTTATTAACATTTATCTATATATTTTTACATATGTAAATTTAAAAAAGAATACAGAAAGCATTTTTTTGAGTGTGATCTCCATACTGTTCACTGGTAATTCAGGAAGCAGGTGAACCAAGTTCACTTAGTTATTCCAGAGAACTGGAATACAGAACTCCTTCAGGAGTGCATGTCTCATGCACAGTGAACTTTCAGATAAACACCTTCATGAATTAGTAACACAGTTGTTCTAGCAAGATACTTTCTAATGTCTGGGAATTTACAAGATACTTAGGTATGCTTTAAAAAGAGATTGAAATTTATTATGCTCAGTAAGTAGTTTTTAGAATGTCTATTTTTAATCATTATTGTTTTAAAATGTTAAGCTGAATTTTGGTTAGTTTATAAGGTTAGATATGTATGACTACTTACAGATGTGCCAAGAATAATGGATAGGTAATGATAAATGAGAAAGTTAGGACTGTTAGCCTGAAAAGGAGCAAAATAGAAAGGGATTCCATTGATGATTGAAATTGCAAGAAATCAGGAAAAGGTGTGCTTTGATTCATTATGCAATTCTAATCTCTTTGACAGACATAGCTCTTTATAATAAACTTATGAATGACACATTTACTTTGAAAATAATTTGGTAAACATGCCACTTTGAAATAAATAAATAAAATTATCCAAATGTGAAGACACATTCAGACTCTTCTGGCATGAGTTTCATTTCTACAACTAGTTAGCAGGATACAAATGGGATTTTCCTCTCCGCTCAGCCATAACTGAGCAGTTTAAAAAGATCTGACAGTCTTTACTGCCACAGTAGGGGATTATTTTAACTGAAGCATTTCCAAATTGAAGTGTGCATTAAGATTTGGTATCACTTGGTAATGATGATGTAAGACATAATTATACAATACAAACCACAAGCACAATGTAGGTTAACATCCCATTTCAAGGAAAGCAGCTTGCAAATACATTTGCACCCTCCTTTTGGCAGAAACTTATGGTAAAATATGAGCTTAAATTACTTGTTATTTCTGATGCCATTCATTTAGTGTGTTACAGGTATCTCTTAAGTATTGTTATATGCATGTTCTTGGTCAAATGTACATTCTTGTTGTTTATGTTCAGGTATAAATGGAAGACATAAAAATATAAATAATATATTTACAGGTGAAAAGTTTGGGAATTTCGCTTATGTTGCAAGTCTCATGTACTAATACTGAGTTTTAAAAAATGTATTATTTAAATACCCCTTCTGTATCTTTAAACATAAGACTGGAACTATAGCTCTGGTAAAAAGATCCAAACTCAAGAAAAAGTTCTTTCATGCTGACGTTGAGGCATGCTGGTGACCACTATGTGGAATATTATGTAACTTATGCACAGCTTTATATGTATATTTTTTTCACTATGGAATATATTTCAAGGACTATTGGTATTGACAAACCTTAATATCAAAGAATTCTGAGGAGTTCAGGTACAGAAGCTTTAGGTATTAGCAAAAATCCAGTTCTGGAGCCATAAATTTAATTTCATTTGACGAATAAAAAAGCCTGAGAACAATTCTATATTGTCCAGGTCTCATTTTGTAGTCTAATACCAGGTTACTCTGTTTATGTCTTCTTGGATGTGGGACATAAGGAAAAAAAAGAGCCTGGCAGTAAATTAGTACCTTCAAATCACACCTCAGTGTTACAGGCAAAGATAAGGGTAAGGCACTGTGTTACATGTGTAGAAATTATTTGTGTATCATGATTCTACCCGTGTATGTAGGTCTGTTCTGCAGATCCTGGCAGAAAGTACTGTGAACATTTGGCAGCTTTAAACGAAAATAACTTGGATTGATGCTGTTAAAGGGAATTGTTTTTATAAGTTTCCCAAGACTTTTGTTTTAATATTAATAAGAACCAAAAATGTTTTCTTTAAGAACTGCCTCTGCAGAGCCTCACTCTTGGTCATACTCCAATAAACATCTGAAAAGTGGTAACTTCTGGGGCTTTGCAAATACCCTGCATATAGGACTGATTTATGGGCATGATTTTAGAAGTCATATTGCACAGTCACAAAGGTTGGGGTTTTTCCCTTTATGTAAAGGTTGAGGAAATATTTTCTCTCAGACTAATTTTTTCACGACTGATTTGATAAATTTAGTAGTTATGTTCCTATTGTGCTCGGTGCTGTAAAATCAGGTGCTTTTCATTGTTAGAAGAAACTTTAAGGTGAAATCAAAGTTTGTTCAGACATGATGATATAGGTATGCGTTAAATTATGAACAGTACCATGTTAACAGTAATGTTTGTATTTTTAATTTCAGTACTAAAGAGTCTGACAAACAGTTCTTTTAAAAGTCTGGCCCTGTACATACTGTGAATTCTCTCAGAATTCAGATTTTAGTTCTGGACAAGCTGTTTATTGATATCTAGTGGCCAAATCCTCTTCATGCATAAGGCATGCCTCAAGTAAAAAAAAATCTTTTAGTTAGTTTTATATGTTTTATTTTCAGTTCTTACACTTCAATAGTGAAAAGTGTAAAACATGAATCTATGCTTTGAAGGTGTGTTGGGTATATTTATTTGACAATTTCAGTATTAGAGTGAGAGAAATATAACTAGGTAAGTACTTCATTCTGCAGTTCAGGTGGGGCTCTGGAATACTTCAAGCATTGTACAAATGACGTGATATGGCAAGAGCACTTAATTCCTGAGATATGCTTGTTGCTCTAAAGCTGAATGTGATGGATTCTTTAGTCTAGGTTTATCAGCTGTTTGCAAAGAATATTCTATTGTTTTTCTTGTGGGTTTCTTTTTAGTTTTTTCAGTGTTTTCTCTTGCTTAATGTAGCTGGTGTCCTTTCTCCTCTTCTAAGCAAGTATCAATTTTTGCTTTTGAGACTCAGGATGCTTTTTCAGACCTCGCCTGTGATCTGTTTTGGAAATTTCCAGATTTGAGTATCTCCTTTCTACTGAAAATCAGAGTTTATAATACTTCATCCAATTTGCCTGCCAATTTATATTACAGAATAGGGTGCTTGAAGCAATTTTTGGCTTTTGAATGTAGTCATTTTTGCCAAACATTTTTTGATGGAGAAACTTAGGGTTAGGTTACATTATTATGATCAATGCAGAACTTTTCAAATATATTTCATATGTTTTGTGTGGTACATCACAGTTTGAGGACAGGTTTAACAGTTAATAGCTACTACTGAGTTAGTCATGAAGTCACTACCATGTAAGACATGAAACATTAAATTGGTTGCATCTTCAGTTTTGTTGATATTCTGGGTGTTTACTGATGTGAAGTTGCGTACAAAGTAGTTTCCATAAAGTAATTAGGTTTTGAACACACATGGTTATGTTCTTCCCCAAAAGGAATATTCTCCTCCTTTGAGGACAGTTTGTATGCCATGGGAATCCAAATCTAGCATACACATGCATTCCAGTCCTTAATTTGGGGTTATTTTAGTTGCAGAGCTGAATCATTAATCTAAAGTAAAGTTATTGTTTATGTTCTGTTAATGTGCCAGGATATAAATTCTGGCAGGTGTGGAGTGGATAGACTGCTTTGCATTCTTTGCTGTCCTTGTAATTAAGTATATAGACAGGTAGGAAATCAAAAGAGTATCTGCTTCAGATAGAGGAACTGCAGTGAATTTTGTTCATAAAGCAGAATGTTGAGAGAAGATCGTGAAACTGGAAACAGACTTTCTACTCATCAGCCATCTTCCCACTTTCAGTTAATAATTTTTGTTGTCTTGGTATTATTCCAGGATTTCTGTCCCACGTTTTCTCAATCAATAGATGATGCATGTAAGAAAACGTTTACAACACATTGAGTAATCATCTAAGACGTAGTAGACTAGGCAGATTGCTAGGTTCTGTCATGTTCCCAGGGTTGATGGTATATTAACTATATCTAAGATTCTGATGAAACTAGCCATGAACATAGAAAAAAAGATGCAAAATTCTAACATGACTAACTTCTCAGTGTACAATGTACAGTGGAGTTTTACGTAGGACTACAACATTCTTTCATAGAATTTTGTAGATTACTGTAACTCCACATGTTGCTCTTAAGTTGAAATAAAATTTTCAGCCCCAATGAGCTGAATCTTGACACATACTATTTTTCACTTGTGGTTATAAGAGCACTCTTCAAGTTAAATGTTTGCCAGAAATCACATTTTAGGCGCCAACTTTGTAAGTAATACTGTTTGATGTGCTGTGTGGTTGAAGAAGTAAATGTGATGTGCACATACACACAGAGAGGAAGAAAAAGCTTCAATCCCTTGATAGCAGATTTCCTTCCCCCCCCCCCTTTTTTTTTTTTTTTTTTAGTGTAGGCTTACAGGAACTGAAGTTAATTAAAACATTTTCTTTTTTCTTTTCAGTCACCAAATCAAATCTTTACAGTATAGCAGCACGGGAGATGTTATTCTTGTTGTCTCTGGTAACTCTCAGGCAAAAGTTCTTGACAGAGATGGCTTCCCAGTAATGGAATGCATAAAAGGAGACCAATACATTGTGGATATGACAAACACAAAGGTAAAATATGAAATTCATTGAATGTCAGAAGACTAACAATATTTTGCTCTTAATGAGAAAATTCATGAAGTTTAATAAGGAATAATGCAAAGCCCTGTCTCTGGGGTGCTTTAGTCCTGTGTATTAATACATGCTGAAAGTTGTAGGACCTTCATCCATGGAGGCTTTCAAGATCCAGCTAGACAAAGCCATGGGTGACCTGATCTGGTGTTGGCTGTCATCTGGTTTTGGGCAGGAGATTGACTTAGGTGATCTCAAGGTCTCTTCCAACTAATGGTTCTATGATGCTACAGTAAACTCTTCTGTTTAAAGATGTATCTTGTAAAAATTCCCCCATACCACTGTCCAACCAACCAGAAAACAAAACAAAACAAATTATTGATCAGACCTAGTCAGTTCCTTTCTTCTACCTTCCATTGTTTTGATGATACAATTTACCTTTCAAGGAAGGGGCTAGAGAAAAAGGGGAAGTATGATTCCATGCCATTTTCTGAAAAAAAAAAAATAAATAGAAGAATGGTAGAGTTTTTATAATTGAAAAACGAAAACAAGCAAGGATGAAATGGATTAGAATACATAAAATCTATTAAATCATTGTGATGTCAGTCAGCCTTTGCTGTGGTCAGAGTGGTCTGATTCGATCCTCAGCTTTCCTGTGACTCCACTTGAAGAACTTGAAGTAAAACTTATTAAACCTTGTAAAACATCTAACAAAACCTTTTAATACCTCTTTGTGTTTATTTCCCTAGGGTCACACAGCAATGCTGAATTCAGGCTGTTGGCATCCAAAAATAAAGGAAGAATTTTTGACATGTTCTAATGATGGGTGAGTACTGAGGTTTATCTTTGTCAGGGTTTTTGAGACCCTTGTTTGGTTTCTGTGTTTTAATATTGTACCCTCATCCTTTTAAATCTTGAGCAAGTATTCAGGACAATATTAGGTGAGATCTGGAAGCAAAAATATAATTTGTTTTGGCTTTTGATTATTAATGCACTTTGTATTATTTTAGTTTTGTGATTTAATATTTACTTTCATGATATTTCATGATAGTTGTTGGTTAAATATGTTTTACAAAAATTCTTGACAAAATTTAACTTTACGCATTATATCTTCAGAGTAGAATAATTCCTGTGGAGATACTGAAATATAACTGAACTTGCTGGGAAGATAAAAGTATTTCAATTGGAAGTTGCATGTTTTATGTTAAGTGTAATTCAATATTGATGAATGTTGTTTGACAAGTGTCAGAGTGACTGTCAGAAATAATTTTGTGTCTTCAGTTTTGATCTTTGTGGTTAGAATCAAACTGCAAAATGTCACAGTGGCACTTGCATTAATAAAGTTAGTGCAGCTGTCAGTAGCAAGATCATGAGTGATTTTTTGAACTGGTGTTTAAAATATGCAATCACCTTTACTCCAGGGTGACAGTGAGTGGGAAGACTGAATTGTCCCACTGATGTATCTATAGTGTGGTCCATGATAAACAGAAGATTTCAGTTACTTTAAACAACATGGATTTTTTTTTTTCTCCAAAAGGGACCTACCTATTGGTTTAACAGACATATACAATTTCCGGTAAGACTGTGGCAGAAGAAAAAAATCTTGAATACTACAATGTTCTATATGGAGCTGTAAAAATGAAATTGTAAAAATATGTGCAAGTTAAGCCAACTATTTATTTTTTCCAGCTTACAGATGCAAAGGTTTTACTTCCATAGTTAAATTTTATTTATAGTAGAGTAGATACTTTAAAAAAGTGTGTTGCTCTTATGAATGTAGTTAGACATTAGTAGAGCTTCTTAATTAAGCTGAATAGTTTGTGGATAGTGGAAAAACAAATTAAGATACTATAAATTTTGAAGATTGTGTAATATTGTCACACCTAAGCAAGTGCTTTAACTAATATACCAAACAAGGGTTCAGTGCATCCCTGATGCTTGAATTGCTGTGGATTGAAATGATCTGGTCAAGTAAGTAACATCCAGATAAACACTACTATAAACAGCTGCATAATTGCATTTTCAGAGACGCTACATGACTGATGTTACGGGAAAAGTATTCTAAACCCATTTCATTTTGTTTCATGGTAGTGACAGGTCTTCTCAGGATTTGAATGTGTCATGAAAAGAAACAGTTTGGATTGCTTAATTTGCAACACATCACTTAAAGACAGTATTCAATTTGTGAAATACAATAATTGAAACTATAACATCTCCAAAGATTAATCAGTAATTCTTCTTAAGACTGGAGCTGTAAACTGGAATAGAGTAATATAGTTCCTGTTGGAAGGGACGTACAACAATCATCTAGTCCAACTGCCTGACCACTTCAGAGCTGACCAAAAGTTAAAGCATGTTGTTAAGTGCATTGTCCAAATGCCCCTTAAACACTGACAGGCTTGGGGTATCGACCACCAATCTAGGAAGCCCGTTTCAGTGTGTGACCACCCTCCCAGTAAAGAAATGCGCCAGTCTAAACTTTCCCTGGTGCAGCTTTGAACCATTCCCATGCATCCTGTCACTGGAATCCAGGGAGAAGAGCTCAGCACCTCCCTCTCCCCTTCCCCTCCTCAGGAAGCTGTAGGAGCAGTGAGGTCGCCCCTCAGCCTGCTTGTCTCCAGCCCAGCCCTCAGCCCTCCTCCCAGGACACGCCTTCCAGCCCTCGCACCAGCTTTGCTGCCCTCCTCTGGACACGTTCGAGCACCTCCGCATCCTCCTGGAACTGCGGGGCCCAGCCCTGCCCGCAGCACTGGGTGAGGCCGCCCCAGCACTGAACACAGCAGATAACCCCCGCCTTGCCCGGCTGGCCGCGCTGTGTCTGATGCACCCCAGGCTGCGGTTTGCCCTCCTGGCTGCCAGGGCACACTGCTGGCTCCCCGTGAGCCTGCTGAACTAAGAAAGTAGGAGTCTGACTAGGGAACATCATCTGATTATGCCAGTGTCTAATGAGCTTGTAATTAATTCAAAGAGATAAATAGAAGTGGTGTTTTCATGAATTACATTGTGTAAAGGTTTGTTAGCACATTTCTGAAAACGTATGTTTCATTAGTAAGTAACAGCACTTGCTGGTATTAAACAGTATTGGTTGAATTTCTGACTTCTTTTTAGTGGTGGGTCTTGTCATGGCTTTTATAATGTTGAAGAATGCTCAAGTGGTTCTAAATAAATGAAGGTATTGTCTAGTGATTTTTTGAATGAGGAAAAACAACTGCTGTAAGATTGCTTTATTATGGTAATTTCAGAGAGTATTTTGCTTAGCAAAGTAATATAAGAATACTTGGGCTTCAGAGCAGAGGTGTTTAAAGCTAAAGAAAGAAATGGGCCATGCCAGTGAGAGATAATTGAGAGCTATTACTGATTTGTGTTTAAAGGAAACAAGTTTTCTGAATTTCAAATAAAAGCAATGAAAAAAATTTGATTTATATCAAGTATTCTATAAAACAGAAATTTTGTGCTTTTTAGTGGTTATTCCACATGTTACATGGAATATGTTTATGGATGTGATTAAATGTTACAACAGTCTATCTCTCCGCCTTTCTAATTTTTTACATTTAATCCAGTAATTAATTTGTAAAGCTGTCGGTTTTTTGTTCAAGTCAGTAGATTTGCACTTAATGAAATGCAGAAATAGGAAACTGTTGAAGAGTGCTATCTTGAAAACTTAGTTTGTTGCAAGCAAAGCAAACAAAACCACTATAACAGGACTTGAGCTTTGGAGACAGTAGCCTTACAGGTCAGACCAAAAGACTAGCAGTTTTTTAGTCGAGGGAAGAGGTCTAAATGGGAATAGGGTGTGATCAAAGTTTGCAAAATGTTCAAGATGGTAGATGAGCTGTGGGCTCATCAATGTGGAACTGATTTTTGCCAAAACCTCTTAGACTGAGGTTGAAAGTGCCTAAAGTTAACCTTAAAACTAATAAAAGAACATACTTCTTGTATGCTGTCCAAATACATTCTGGAATGTGTTGTGACGGGAGGTTGTGGAGGAAGGTTTAAAAAGGGATGAGAAAAATTCATGTTTAGAAGTGCTGATAGACAGATAGGAAATGCAATAGGCATTATAACATTTTTTTGCTTGACAGCTGTGCATAGTGAGGGGAAATTAAGGGAATAAGCCATAATGGCTAGACTTGGTCAGCATTATTATTGCTGTGATCAAATACAGGGCTAAATGATTCTCTGGTCAGATTTAGTCCATGTTTTTTTTTTATATATGTTCTTCAGTAACAGTAAGATGGAATTTCATGTGACAGTACTGTTGGAAATGTAGTGTGTGGATTATTCTCAGGTTATAATGCTTTTGCAGTGGTTTTATATAGAGAGTTGGCGTGGTTTGTCCATGCAAATAGGTTAACTGTTGATAAAGTCTTCTCTCGAGGAAAATCTTAAGAAAAAGCCCAATATATATTTATGTGGCTTTGATACATAGAGATTGCAGTTAAGAATGTTTCATCTAGTTCAAAAAAAAAAAGACTTCTCCCCATCCTGAATCAGTCTTTCTACAGGGCAGGAGACCTGCTATCCTGCCTGTACCAATTTTGACGTTCCTGATGTTGCACATGGAGGCATTCACAGTCTTCAACATATTCCTTGCTGTCATACTTTATAAAGAACACCTATATCCATAGGAGTAGAAATTTAAAGCTTTATAGTATCGCACATCAGAAGAGAAGGTGAAAGCAAACACCTACTTGTCTCAAAGTTTTGTGTCCTGTCAGTGCCCTTCTCTTGTATACAGAGAAGATGAGCTCTGGAAATTTTGCAATAGATCTGTGTTAGTTTTGTTCTAAAATTTATACTAGATGTTGATGTGAGATCAAATTGCTTAACTTAAAATGACTGCCCTGGAACATTTAATAGGGAGTGTAGTACTAGCTGTATGTCTTGATGTTGAGACTTAATCCTTACGTTGGAAAAGGAACTGCCACAACTGCCATCTCTGAAGGAGGACACCTGACACTGAACACCAAAATGAGACCCTTCAGATGGTCAGTCCTGAGTTTATGTATGTAGGAGAATATATTAATGGCAACATTGATTTCAGACAAGAAGGAAGGTTGAATGTTTTTCCAGTTTTGCTGGCTTTTGTCTCTTGGACATCACAAAGAATGCTCAAGCAAGGCAGTATTAGCTCTTTAATGGAGATTTCTCCCTTCTCTTGATTAGTATTTTTCTGTGTGGAGAACTTCTGTGTACTCCAACTTTTTTAAAAAAACACAAAACCTGTTTTTTAAAGATGCAAGAAAAGGTGTAAGCATTTTCACTTTATCATCTACAAGTTTGGGAGATGCTTGAAAGTACCAGCTGAAGCATGTATGTTGAGCTCCATTGAGGCATGCTGAATGGCAGTGTCTGACTGAGGGTGAAGGACAAGAGGATGTGGGAGCACCTGAGGGGTGTTAAATATACTGTTAAACTCTAATCTGTATATTCTGTACTTCTCTAATATTTGCACCACTTCTAGAGAAGACAAGTCATTCATAAACTGAATGTTAGAACTACTTAAAAATTGTGAAGTGTATTTTATTTGACTACTGTAGCATTTGCATTGTCTGTCTCTTTAGTTTAATGTCACTTGCCTACGGTTTAAAAATAAAAGTAAGGAAAGAAGATTGCATTTTCTGGTTGCTACTTTGAAAGCAGGAGTTTTCATGATGCATAAAGAAGTTAAAAAGCAAACTTTGCAAGTAGACTTGTGGAATCAAATAACACATTTTGAGTATGTTTTAAATAAATTATTTTAAAATTTATTAAATACATATTTATTTTTCTTTTTGTTAACTTGCTATAGCTGAAATTCTTATAGTCTTTATATGCACTTGTGTGGTGGTTTGACCTTGGCTAAATGCCAAGTACCCACCAAGTCGCTCTATCACTTCCCCCCCCTTTTCCCCTTGTTTTCTCAGCAGGGCAAAGAGGGGAAAGAAAATCAGACAAACCAACCCTTGTGGGTAAAACAAAAGCAGTTTTAATGTAAGCAAAATGAAGCAAAGGTTCACGCACGGAAGCAAAAGCAAACAGATTTATTCTCTACTTCCCATGAAGAGGCGATGTTGGGCCTTCTCAGGAAGCAGAGCTCCAATACGCGTAGTGGTTGCCTCAGAGGACCAAGGGTGACCCCACCCCCTTCCTCCTTTCTCCCAGCTTTATAGGTGAGCAGACGTCATATGGTCTGGAATAGCCCTTTGGCCGGTTCGGGTCAGCTGTCCTGGCTGTGTCCCCTCCCAAGATCTTGCCCACCCCATCCCACTGAGGAGGGGGGAAATGTTGGAAAGAGCCTTGGTGCTGTGTAAGCACTGCTCAGCAGTAGCCACAACACCAGGGTGCTACCAACACCCTGCCAGCTCCCAGCTTAAAACACAGCACCGTGAGGGCTGCTACAGGGGAAAACCAGTTCCAGCTCAGCCAGACCCAGTACAACTTGACAGTTTCTTTGGATTCTGGGTGATTAAGGTAGTACTATCCTGAACTAAAAAGCAATTCAAATGAAGACTCTTAAAATTACTATTGTAAAATAAACATTTTGAGAGATGGTCTTTTTCTTGTGATTTATTCATGGCATTCAGATTTACTCTACATTTTTTTTAAAAAAATAAATCCTATAAGTAGGCTTTGACTATAATGTATTCTAATTTGTGGTTATTAGGCTATTTGTAGATTTATTACTTCAGACTGCAGATATATGGGTTACCAGTAGGGAGTCTCAGTGTGTTTTCTATGACTGTTTAAGGACACAATGTTGAACTCAGAAAATACTACATGAGAAAAAGACAAGAGTTCCTTGTGACTGCTGTATGAGGGAAATAGAAACTGGTCAGCTTATATACTGGAAAGAGCCAGACCCTAGACTCAGCAGTTACAGAATAAGTCTGAAAACTCCTCTTCTTAACTTGTATACGTTCATGTCCACTTATGCAATTGTTAATGAATACATAAAATTTACAGTAGCTCACTTCATTTTGTTTTCTTTGAAAATATTCCAGATGATGGCTTGTTAAATCGTGTAATAACATACTGTTCCTTTTTTTCATGTTCTAGTAAGTTTTTCTTTAAAAAGTTATTTTTAAACAAATGTCTTAATTGTTCTTGAATTAGAAATGAAAAATAATTTAGCTGTGCTTTTAAACATTGTTCAGAGTTTGTTAGCTTTTAGCTGCAGAATGAAGTAAGAAATTTGTCAGTTCTGTAAGTAATCTGATGATTAACCTTAAGTGTATGGATGAATAACAATAACCTGGAGATTTAGCTAGGGAGTTCTTTATGTGAATATACTTTAACTACGCTAAATCTTGTACATATACTATCAGAACTGTGTAATGGTGCTTTTAGCCTTCCAACATTTCAAGTGATTAGAATAAAATTGTATCGAGAAAAGGTAGACACAGAAATTCAGTTGTCTTCCCCATGGAACTGCAGTAATGCTATATTTAAAGTTTTGCCTTACAGATATGATAATTTCAATTTTCACTAATATGGCTGTTAATCTATACCAACCTTTCACTGGTTTTTAAAGCATACATACAGAGCTCTTTTCAGTATTGATTTTAACTTGATTTCAACTTTCTTCTTGCACAGGCTATCTTTTAATTATGGCTGTATGTTGCCTAGGACTTTAAAATATCCCACAGCTATTCCTGAAAGATCAGTTCCTTTTAATTGCATGTCCTTGCCATTCTAGATAAGGTTCAGATACTGTGTGTAATGAAGAACATCTTTATCTTTTTCACAGTGCCATACCATGTTATTCAGGCTTATTTGGAACATACACTTACTAAGGCAAGGATCTGTCAATTTAATAGTGGTATGTTGAACGTGTCTACAGAACTGCAGTAAATTCTATAGTAACAGAAATGCCAACATTAATGGATTACCTAGAAGTGAAATAGAATTTTGAAAATGAGAAAGACTAAAAATTCTCCTCTCTGGAAATACACCTGAGCAGAGTGACCTAAATAAATACCCTGTGTTATAAGGCATAACTTAACTCCTTGTTTATATCATTCCAAACTATCGACTTTTATGTTAAAACAAAGGAAAAGAATAATACTATTTTTGTTATTTGGATGTGTTCTTATCATGAATATAATAGGTAATGCTGTATGAATAAGAAGAGAGCTCAGTGATATTAAACGTTCCAGCAACAGGTGTTTTATGTCCCTACTCTCATATATTTTTTCCTTTTAGACATGGAATTGCAGCCAAACTTGAAATTGAGCAGCCCTGAACTTTGTGATTTGTCATTGCAGCTAGGGTTGTGGTTGCTTAACAGCTGGTTTACTGTAGAAAATTCCTCTCACAAGTCTTTCTCACTCTCTAATAAGTAATGTTCATACTCTTTAAAAGGTGTGTTAGAGACAAGTGACTGCCATCACCAAGTAATCTCTGTAATAAGTTATTTAGCAATAAATTGTGCATCAGTGTAGGTTTGTCTCCAATTAAATGATGTTATTTCAGCTTCAGATCTTCAGAAATAACATTTTACATGTAAGGTACAATTGAATCCTTAAACTTTTATCAAATGTGTGTTTCAAATATGAAGCTGCTCTGTGGCATAGGGTGTTAAATGAGGTTTTTAAGTACTATACTGTTGCTTTGTAAATGTTTTCTGTGTCTTAATGGACTAGACAGATTTCTGCCACTTGTGTTGTGAATTAGATTAAGAGATGTCCATAGATAGTGTTCGGAGAGGAAAAGTCAATACATTCCTAAAATCCTTCTTTTCAGTTTTAAAACTAGGAACTGTTTAACAATGGTAACCTAACTACCTTTTTTATTGTAACAGTTGATAATAAGATTAATTAAATTTTCAAATATGATTTGTAGTTTCGTGCATGCAGAATATAATTTGTGAAGGATGAATGGTGTAGATAGTAGTTTTGCATAACTTCCATCTAATGTTTACAGGCATTGCTGTTTAGAAGAGTTTTGAAGTGTTTTCTATTTAGGACATCCTTTATGTCCTAGGTACTACTTGTGGGGACTTTTGATATTTGAAACATCCTAGTGAACAGTGCTGTTTCATGATCAATTTTATCGGAGCTACATTTCAGTTTTCATAATAACCAATTCCATCCTCTTAAGCAGGTTCATATGTAGAATAGCTGCTGTCTCATCTCCATTAACTGCCTTGTTTCTATGTCTGTGTAGGTGGCAGCTATCAGTACCTAACCTCTCTCCTTCATCACCACTGTTCTCTGGCCAGTGTTCCTTTACGTAGGCCCAGAACTGTGTAGCAGCTTGCTAGCTTGACAGAAGAGAGATTTGAGCAAGGTCTGGAGTAGTACTGCTGAAGATGACTAGCAGTCAAGTTTTCCTGCTCACAGAGCAGTCAATTGCTTTTCCTCTCATGATGCCGTTCTGCTTGTCTTGAACTTGCAAGCTCCCTTCAGCCCAGATGATTCTGTTTTCATTCAGTTGGTGAGGTCTGTGCCACGCAAGCTTCAGAGCCAAGTCACCTACTACAGTTCACATACTTGCTTCTTAGATTTTTCTCGTGGTACTGTGTTCTCAGGGGAGCATGAAATTTGGTATCTCCAGTCTGCTTGGCCATGCACTATGAAGGACAGCTGTGCTGACTGCGAAACTGGGATTACATGGCATTTCTTCTGGAATTATAGAGTCTAATCTTTGGGTTACATACTGCCTGCTCACTCTAGGTTGATAGCCTCTCAGCCTAAACTGATTACACTTTAAGTGAATACAACTCTGGACTATGTTAAGGCCTGGAATAGCCTAGTTGACAACTGGAGAACTGAAGCTATGATTTTACTTCTCTTCAATGTTTTAAGTGTCAACAATACTGAGAGCAGAATCTGGACTTGTGCAGTTCAGTATAAATGTAGTTATACTGTCTTGCTGTTACCCAGAATGTGTAGATTTTGTGGATAATGTATTTGAAGAAATATGACAAATAAACTTGTTACATATACCGACCTTTTTTTGTTTAAAAGCTCCAAACAAACTACAACACTGAAGAAAGCTTTTGAATAAATATTTTTAGTCTTAAAGCCTTCAGTGTGTTAAACATTTTATGTGTAATGAATACAGTTAATACTGATCAGTCTGCAGCTTTGAAAACTGCTGAGAGACTTAAGATAGCAATGCCAAGGCTACTACCAAGATGTTTGTATAAGCTTTTGTTGGAACCTAAGCCTCATCACTACATCTGTCTTCACAGATTGGAAGACTGGTTGGCAAAGCATACTTGAAAATAATTACACTTCACCTTTATCTAGAGGATCATTTAAAAATCTTTGTTTAATTGAAAAGTCTTAGGCCTGTGCTTTTGTTCAGTTTCTAGATTTACTTCTTAAGACAAGCTGCATGTTATAGAGCATAGGACCTACTTTAAGGTCCAAAGCTATTACTCCCTCAAAAGGTCACCCTGAATTATATCTAGTCACATCATATTGCTTTTATAGGATAGGGAATGTGAATAATACTGTAGTGAAACAACCAAATTTGCCACTGGTGTAGTATTGCTTAAACCTTCATCCTAGGAAAAAAATAATTCTTGCCCAGTCATATCAAGAGCATATGTATATAGGTGTATTCACTTACTTCATGTGAAACATTCCGTATAAACATGAAATTCTGGAGTTTGAAAATTTTTTCTTCAACATTGTCCTATCTTCCCAGGACAATACAACAGTTTAGGCAAATTTTCAGAATTAATTTAGAACATAAAAATACAATTCTGTTCAATAATTTATTTCTAGTCATACCAAGGTGAAGTTGTGGTTTATTATGACAAGAAGCTTGGAAGTTCTTTTCTGTGTCAGATAAAAATACACATTAAAAGAGTTGGTTGGTTTTTCTGGCAAGCACAGAATTTAAATATTCACAGTACTTCAGTGTTTCTGAATATTTTTCTCCTTTTAGAACTGTGCAGTGAGCAGAGCAAGAAGGGACAGCCTTTTCAAAGGAAGTTGACTTTTAATAGTCAGTCGCAATGTTCTTAGCTTAGCATGAGAAGGCAGTAGTTGTGGAGAATATATTTGCCTCTCTTCTTCCAGAAAACTTAGTATTTCACTTCTCACCTGTATTGTGCACAACTTAGGTTATACGAATAAGCTTTTCTTTAGACTTTTTCCCTAAGCTCTTTATGTCAAAATGAGATAGGTAGGAAAAAATAATTATTACCTCTTTTCTGGTCTTGGCTTGCTTTGTCTGAGATGGGTTAGATAGTACTTTTGAACAGTCTTGTTAGCAGATATGAGGGGTGAGCAACTTCTGGCAGGATAGAAATGATAGGAGACCAGAATTTTTAATATGTCTGTCAGCTCAGCTTGGTATCAGATAGGGAAGAAGACAAGAATTTTCCATTTTAAAAACTGATAGGGAACTTCCCATGGTTTTTAGTCATCTACAGATTGTTCAGCAAACCCTTCCATTATGACGACTGTTCCACAAGTATCTTTCACTCTGGTAATTTCCTTTCCTCTCTTCTCCCATGAAGAATTTATTGTCTTTTATTATATGAAGATTAAATCCTTTCCTCTCAAGTATTTGCTGGTTATTTTAACCTATAACTCAATTTAAAGGACTATTTTCTCATGAGATATGCATCATATTTGAATGACCAGAATTCTCTGATTATTCTATTAATAATGGGAAGTACGATAGAATTAGTAAACTAAACTCAAATGTTTTTGTTTGATAATTAGAAAGTAAAGTAGGATAGACGAGAATTTATTTTGGCACAGTAGCTTATAAAGATAAAATATGTATTCTGTCTAAGAAAAATTAAATTACCATGATTAATGGTCAGATCAGATTCTGTATTAAAGTTATGCAGTAATGTCTAATGGTAGTTAATATGCTATAGATCAAAATTCTGGGAAAATATTTGCTTTGGGTTTTGATGTTTGGATTTGCAGGTAATGTCATTGTTTGAGTAATTAAATTTAAGATTGTTCCTCTTATCAGGGTCCTCATGTTATATATGTTTTAGTTAAAATCCCACTGATAATTTACTTGTTTAGGGCCTAAGAGATGTTTGTCAGGTGGTTTTTGTTTTTCATTAATTGAATTGGAACAGTCTGAAGTTGCATTTCTCAGTTGGTAGTCTACAAAGGTGGATTGTTTCACTGGATGGTGATTGGTCTGGAAATGCTTTCTGTTCAGAGAATTCTGTTTAAAGCTGATAAATCCCATTTTGCAAGTGGGATAGAATATAATGAAAATTCTGTATGGGTTTTTGGGAGATAAACTTCTCTTTTTAATTAAACATTCTATAGATTCTTGTGTAGTAACCATTAGTAAGTTACAAGCAGTAAATTACAATCCCAAATCTGTTGAATTTTCTTCTGTGAATTCCACTGAGTTTTGTTTGTGACGTTCAAAGGATTAGTCTTGTAAGTTCATGTGAGATGTTTTTCATGTATCACTTGGACTAACTAGCAGGAAGAGATCTTAAAACTGGTAATCTGAAGTAATCAAAACTATGTTTCTAATACAGTTTCATAAGATTGGACTATTGCCTCAAACTTTTATTTTCTTTTACAAAATTATTTTAATCAAAGCATATTTTATCAGAGAAAGTGTGAATCCATTTCTGGTAAAACCTGAACACTAAGTATTTGTCATTGATAATGAAAACAGATTGGTTAGTGAACTAGGTGAAGACAACAGTATATGAGGTCAAACATCAAGAAGAGTATTTTCAAAATTAGACGCATTTCCTGAGGGTTATGTAGGGTTAATTGTACATAAGTTCTTAGTATGAAGCTTTGGAAGAGTAGGTACACATATTTTAAAAATCAGTACACACAGAGAGAATTGTTTACTAATGATATAGGTAAAGTATATGGTGTTAATGTTCTGTTTCAGCAATTACCATTGAGACTGCAGTTTAGTTCTTTGTCTAGTTCCAATGGTAGCAACCAGAGAAGATGTTGAAAGTGAAAACAAAAAATATCAGAGAAGAATCAATAGAGACTCAAGCGGCTGAATACGCTTCAGATTATTGAAAAGAATATCAAGAGAATTAGCAGTGGTAAAGAAATACTGAAACGGAGATAAGATGTTTGACAGTTGAAATTTCCTTAAATTTTTAAAGACATAGCTAGATCCAGTGATTGGAAGTTAGCAAGGTTTGAATAGGAGAGAAAAAGTATTTGTTTGTCAACAGAGCGGTTATATGACTGTGTAACTGATTATTAAGGAAGGAATGCAGTAAATTCTTTACCATTTGTAGCCTTCACATAGAAATTGGTGGTTGCAATGTCTCTTAATCATCAAACCAACCAGAGACCTCAAAAAGCATCAGTCAAAAAGCCTGGGATTGGAATGGGCATGTAGATTTCTTGAATGAGTTGATCAGTTTCTATTGCCATGTGACTTGGTTACTTATGGATAAAAGTTTAGGGCTTGAGCTGTGAATGTCTGTTAAAGTTACTTAGCTTTTTGAGGCTAAGAAGTGCATACATAGACCTTCTGAGGATGGCAGAACTGTCCATGTGGAGCTTATGATGGGAAACTGATTTAATAGCTCTTAATTACATTACATTAATTACATTAATTAGAATATTTTTTTATTTTTAGTTGCATGTTATATGTTCAGACTCTGCCTTCATAGTGTTATCAACCAATTCCTTGTTGACTCTTTTATCTGTTGTTTTTTTTCCTTCATTGCTGTCTCTGAATCATTTGTCAATTTATGGCAATAATGTTGGGGTTTTTTTTTAAGCTAATTTTATCATTCAAGTATTTTCTAATAAAGCTTTATATTAAATGCTTTTATTTTGAGAGGGGTTACTATGGCTTTGGAAACTTTTCATCTCTTCCTTGAAATGTTTCCAGACCTGTGGTTTGTGAAATCTTCTGTTTCCTAGGACAGAAAACATCTGATTGATATTCTTCAGTTAGCTCATTAATGGTAGTGGAAACTTCTGGTCAGCTAATCTCTACAATTAAGATCTACATTCATTGGTGTCTGTGTGATTTAGAACTTGCTGGCAAACATTTCAGTCTCCTGAGGTTGAACTTTTGGTGAGATAAGATGCAGATCTTCTTTTGTCATCATAAACTTACTAGACCATATACAATCCTCCCTTCAAAATAAATAATTTACTTGTACTCATTTGTAGCTTCCTTCTGTTGTGTGATTCACAGTGAATTAAATGGATAGTAGAATAACAGGTACTGAAGAGTTTCAGAGAAGAAAAAATGTGTCTTAAGTTTTTTGGTGGTGCACACAAAAGCTTTAAAAATCAGTTATTCTATCAGCATGTTTATTGTAAATCCTAGCAAATAATTAAAACAGAGTTGGTTGGAGTTAAAATTTGGCTTTAGAACTTTTTCAGGGGGTGGTTTTTTTTTTAAAAAAAAAGACTATTTTTTCATCCAAGTTATAATAATTCTGAAAATAGATTTAATTGTCTATAAGTTGATGTTTCATCTCAGCATGTGTCTGTCCACAGCGTGAACTGCTTTTCCTTTGGAATTTTTTTGTTAATTTGTAAGGACACTTACAAGTAAGTATAGAACTAATATAAAAATATATTTTTGTAGTTGTCTTTTTGGACAATTATATCAAAATTGCTATTGAAATAACAGTGTGGAATGTATTTCCAGATCTTTCATGCAGATGACCTACTTCAGAGGACCAGAGTAGACTCAGTCCATGGCCTGGGCTTGTTTGCTCTAGAAACTTTTCCAAGTAGACAAGAAGTGTCTAGTATATTTTACATAGCTCACATTTACATTTACATGAAGTTAGCCATGAAGTAACAGTTCTCTCAGTGACTCTAGAATGGCTAATTTCTAAACCCAGGACCCATTTTTAGAGGGATCTGGATGACATTAATAGTCTCCTGAGCACTGTACATGAAAAATAATATCACAGTTTAGTTTCACAGGTTCTGGTATTTCAGGGAACAGTCCTTGCAGTTGTAAAGTAGATGTACACATGCAAACCGCCCTTTTTTTTTTTTTTTTTTTGTAATCTTCTTATGAGGGTTAGCACCCTTATAATGGAATTGGTGGAATGAGTGAGGTGAATATTACTCATCTTCTTTGGTAGAAAGTTAGTGGCTGGGTTTAAAGTTCCTCCTCATCAGATTACATTCAAGTGAATGATTTAGCAATGGAAGAGCCACATAAGACAATCAAAGAGCCATCTTAGACAATACCAAGTAGATTTTCAAGTTCAATTATTCAAAATACAAGTAAATTAAATATTTAACAGGTTGCTGATTTGTTTCCTTGTTTCTGAGCCTTTAGTCTGAACTTGCTTAATATTAATATTTCAAGCTCTTTGCATTTCTTTCAAGTGAAAGTTGAAGTACTCGTACTCTTTTCAAGAGTGTAAAGTCTTGGAAAAGTACAAAATATTGCAATGCTTCCAAAAGAAGGAGAGCTCTGCGCACATTGTTTGGAAATGCATATAATTATATGGAATATAACTCAAAATTATTCTGTGCATATTCAGTGCCATAATATAGAAACACTTTTAGGTAGTGAGCTGTACAAGCTTTATTTCTTGTAATGACTGTTGTGAATTGGAAATTAACTTAAATAAGGCACTATCAAACTGTTGCAGGTAATACTGTTTAGAATTAAATATCGAATGTATGTGACCAGTGCTACATTCATAAAGCAGGAGGAAAGTTAGAGGTATGTGAAGTAACAAATTTTGATGGTTTCAAAGAAACTAGATGTTTGTGTGAATGCATGCCAGTAAACACAGAGAGTAAGGAACTGATAGTCTGGTACCTGATCCTAAGACAAAATAATTTATTAACAACTTTTTAAAATTCCTCTGTCAGTTACAGAGATTTTACGTTTCTATCAGTTTTTAGCTGTGTAAAATAAAGTATTTTTTGCTTCCACACAAACCTGGTTTAATTGGTGTTTCATATATTCTGTGTACTTTAGAGTTAGTCCTTAAATACCTACTTTGAAATACTATGGAGATTATCCAAAAACTGTTGTCAGGAGTTGTATGAGGTAAAGATAAAGAAGAATTGGCATTTATGAAAATCAAATTATGCAGGAAGATTTGTATATCCACCTTCTCTGTGCTCACGTAGTTGATGTTTTATTTTTCATTTCAGCCATAGGAATTAATCTGTTTCTAAGAATGAGGCTCAGGAATTGCATGTGTCAATTATGTTAAGTTCTGATGAATTTTTTTTCTCTTGTCTCTGAAACACCATGAGTTCTCATCCTTTGTAGAAGCATGGTATTTTGCAGGAAAAGAGAGCATTGTGGTTGTGTAGGGATAAAGTTCTGTTGCTCTTTATGAAAATCTCCCCTCACTGGTCAAAATCACAAGCCTTTGTAAAAATCACCTTTGGTGACTTGTTTAATACAAGAGCGCCTTCATCAAGAAATTGCTGCTATCTTGCACTTGTGTAGTAATTTGCACTGTACTGGCATAGTAGTTTGCTTTTTGTCTTGACATGTGTAAAGGTGTGAAGTCCACTCCAGTTACATGAAGACAGCTTTTCCTAGACTAACTTATCTATTTATAGATATATATGCAGTGCAGAGCTGATTAAGAGAGCACAGCAAATGAGCAGGTCTGGTTAAGAAGAGTTTGAATAATGACTCTGCTGGCCCTTGCTGAAAGCTGTATGTTTACAAAAGGGTAGTAAAGCTATTTTTGTCTTTATAAACTATGTACGTTTATATTAATATTCTCCTGAAGTTTTTCTTGATTAAGATGTTAGCTGTGGCAATAAAAAAATGCAGTCAGTTGTAAGAGCTTGCATTTGAGAGCTTTTTCAGCAGACATTTTTACTGCATACCTTCATTTTTAAAGGGTTCATACAGATCCACATAGATACTCTTTAAGAATTAAAAATTTTGAACAAAATAAAAACTTCAGAGAAAATGCGAGACTAAGCATTGTAATTTCTGTCAGTTCTCTTTTCCTCATTTATTTAAGAAAGTCTTGCTGTTATATTGTCCATGGCTCTGTGGAAGTAACTATGGCTTGTGCTTTATCCCTACACTCTATGGAGTGGTTTTAATTTTAAAATCCAGATATGTTTGCGCACATAGACAGTAAAAAACCCTCTACTTTCTGCATAACATGGTTGAAGTGAAACTGATTAATCAAGAGGTTTTTACCTTGCAGCTTATGTAAGCATAAACTTCTGCTGAAGACTAGGTTTTCGTTTAAGCATTGTGCTTTGATCTTCCCATTTCATTTAGAGGTTGTGCCCCATGTCTCACACATTGATTCCAAGACTAGATGTTTGGTTTTCTGAAGTGATAAGTTTAGAATTTCATGTTGTCTACAGATTCCAAGTTTATTATGTATGAAATAGGTAAGGCTCATTCTAACCATCATTGTAAGACAGAGAAACTCACACAGGAAAAGCTAGGGAATCCACCCATTGGTAATGGACCATTAATTAAGAATTTGTAGTTCCTTTACAGTAGTTTGAAATACGCATACTTGCAGATACATCTGGTGTGTGTGTGTAAATGCAGTGACTTTAGTAAGCATGTGAAGTTGTTCATATTGTTCACGTGCAGACATCAGATGTGACATGGAAATACACTTCTCTCCATTTGGAAATGGAGTTGGTTTTATAAACTTAGTTTACAATTTAACATGATTTCATCAAAGGCTGAAAGTATCTTGTAAACTTATGCTTATGACACTGATTGCTCTGAAACTACTGTAGGTACTTTCAGAACAAGATGGTTCAACTTTTTCAATGGTAGGAACTTAATTGCAGTTGAGGAATGTCTATGCTGGGCTGCGTAAAATCAGTGGTAGCTTGTGGGTCTAAACAATCGGTCATAGGTATGTGCAAACAGAGGTTTTGACATCTCATGCATTTCTAAAATCTGTGTTATCTTTCCACAAAATTGAGGGTGCCAGGAGTGATGAAATTGTGGAATGGGCCAAATTTAGTCTGGAACCACCAGGTCCTGACCTGTTTGCATCTATTATTGATTGCTCTCTTGCTTCAAGAGAAAACACATTTGGATTTTAAACATAAAAGTATGCAAAAATTAAAGATTGTATTTCAGAAACTACTTATTTTTAAGAGCTTCCTTAGCTGCATTTTACCATAATAGGAAGGAACTAAACTTAAAGTGTCCTGAACTTGCATTTCACTGATAGCTTCCAGTTGAGTGGAAGCTAGCAAATGTCCCAATTTTCAAGAAAGATAGGAAGGAAGACCCTGGTAATTACAGGCCTGTCTGTCTCAGTTCAGTGCCTGGTAAAAGTATGGAGAATGTTATTTTGGGAGTTACTGTAAAACACTTGAGAGACAACACTTTCCTTGGACATAGCCAGCATGGGTTCACAAGGGGGAAAGTCCTGCTTAACTAACTTAATTTCCTTTTACAACAAGGTCACCCACCTAGCTGGCTGAGGGAAGCCAATAGATACTTTTTTTGAACTTCAGCAAAGCTTTTGATACTGTCTCTCACAGTATATTTTGGACAAAATGTCCAGCACACAGCTAGACAAGTCTGTAATGTTGGATGAGCAATTGGCTGATGAGTTGTGCCCAACCCTAATGTTTTTATAAATGATCTGGATGAAGGAATCTAATGTACTTTAAGGAAGTTTTCTGATGAGACTAAATTAGGAGGAGTTGTGGACTCCCTCAAGGGTAGAGACGCCTTACAGAGAGATCTGGGTAGATTAGAATGCTGAGCAATCACCAATGGTATGAGCAAGCGCAGGATTCTCCACTTGGTTATACATACAAATTGGGGGACCTGAGGATGGACAACAGTCCTGTGGAAGGAGAACTGGGAGTTTGGTTTGATGACAAGTTGTGGATGAGTCAATAGTGTACCCTGGGATGCAAGCACAGCATAGGTAGCCAGTTGAGGGAGATGATTGTCCCACTCTATACTGCACTGGTGTGGTTCCACCTAGAGTACTGTGTGCAGTTTTGGGTGCCTCAGTGTAAGAATGCCATCAGACTATTCAAGTGTGTCCAGAGGAGGGCATTCAAGATAACAAAAGGCTTCAAAAGTAAGACTTATGAGGATCGGCTGAGGTCCCTGGGCTTGTTCATCTTAGAGAAGGCTGAGGGGCATCCTCATGTCAGTCTGCACCTTCCTCACAGGGGGCAGTGGAGTGGGAGCTGCTGATCTCCTCTCTCTGGTGACCAGCGACAGGACACGGGGAAACAGAACAAAGCTGCGTCAGGGGAAGTTCAGGTTGGATGTCAGGAAAAGGCTTTTCACCGAGGGTGGTCGGTCCCTGCACAGTCTCCCAGGGAAGCGGTCACGGCACCAAACCTGTCAGAGTTCAAGGAGCGTCTGCACAACACTCGTAGTTATATTGTTTACTTTCACATAGACTTGTGAGGAACAGGGAATTGGACTCTGATTATGATGGGTCGCTCTCCAACTTCTTTGTTTCTGAGAAAAAAAATAATTGCAGATTTTGCTGATTCCCCAGGTAAAATGGAAAGGTAGAGCTGGGCGTTTATACTCATTTAAAGTGTAGCTAAAGTATTGAGGGAGCATCCATGAGTTCTAGCTGAATTAAAAAAAAAAAAAAAAGGGGGCTGAAAATTTTCCTACTACTTGATTGACCTATGTAGGAGCCCTTTCAGCTTTGAGTTAAACCTTGATTGCTGTGGAGTATCCAGGTGGGATAGGTGCTTGTTAACTACTCATGAGTGCAGAAGAGGATGGAGAATTAAGACACGTCATTTATATGACATGTAGAAGCAATGGACATGGGTTGCCATTTGAAGCTTCTGCACTTTTCCCAATATCCATCTCCCAGTAGCTCTTAGTGATATTGATGCTCTTTGTATCTTTGTTGTGATTTCAGTCTTAGTTCTAGTCTGTAATCTGTTTACAACAGATTTGTGTTGGTTCAAAGAATTTTATTATAAGAAGTGCCAAGAATATTCATATGCTCTAAATGCATTGTAAAGCATCCTTTCAAGTTGTTTGAAGTCATAGAATAATTGAGGTTGAAGAAGACATCCGGAGGTTATCCATTTTGATCCCCTGCTTAGTGTAAAGCCAACTTAGATCTGGTTGCTCAGGTACCAGCGGGTTGTGCAGTGAACTAAAAAAGTGAATTTCTGAATAGACTGAAATGTCAGACCATAAGGCAAATGGAAGACTAGAGCACTACAAAGTAAGTACTTGATTTTTTTATCACATGGGGCTGTGAAACGTCGCTCCTCTGATCTTTTATCTAAAAGGAAAAAACATTGTTAAAAATATTTCTTTTTTTGTTTATCTCCTGCCTTTACTGTTTTTAAATCTACACATTTTCAACTCCAACAAAACAATAATATTTCACCCCATGTGGAGAGCATAAGTCCCTTAGTCTTTATCTTCAGAAATCATATTTAATACTACTTTGTCCACTAACCTTTTGCTTTAGACTTGCACAAAAGTCAAAAGGAATATAGGGGCTTCTGCAGTATTATCATGTGAGCAGACATGGTGATGAGTATATGGAAAAATATTACCCTGTGTGGTTGTCAAGACCGATATGGGAATGTACCATAACCTCTTTGGAGACCCGAAGCTAAGAAACTTACTTCTTATCTACAAAAGATGCTGTATTCCTTTCTGAATTTTTGGGAGGTGAAGTGTCTTATCCTTTGGTGTATATTCCAGAAAGTATGATAAATAAATTTGTATTTGCTTACAGTTTATGTGCTGCAGTTTGGCCTGGTCTTTATAAGCTTTTTGTAAGTTTTTATGGTGATTGTACTACAACATCCAAAGTTTGTTACTTCATATATAATACAAAGTAAAACTCACTTTAAAAGTTTTCCATAGCCCAAAGTGCATAGTTAATCTGTACAGCTGAATCAAACGATGCATTGTTTAGCATAGATTCTGTAACTTTAAAAAACAAAATACATTTAGGACTTAGAATTTGCTTTTTTTTGTTACTAAACCTCTGTTAGATTGCAGTTCATTGTTAATGGAACCACAGAAAAGTGGATGCGAGTGGGATCTAAGATAGTAACAAAAAATGGTTAAAACTAATTGTCATGCATATAGGATCAGCTGAGGTGTTGCTTCAGAGATATTTTAATTGTGTAACAGCTTTAATTTCAGTTGATTTTTCACTGGTTTAATGGAGAGTACTGCTGAGTGTTAGTTCTGGTCTAAGTTATTTATTGGAGTGAAGAAGAACTTCAGATCCAAATAAGCCTTAACTATTTTATAGCCGTGACTAATCAGCTTTTTAGAATGCATCCTGTTTTCCTAGTGATTTACTCTTCTTGCTTTTTCTATATCATGCAAGACTGCTCTTGAGTCATTTCAGTTCACACAGGTGACAGTAACTTGAACTGTCGATGTTCTTTACCAGAAGTTTTCCCCTTTGATCTTAATCAGATGTACCCCACAGGGAGATTGATTACATCCCACTCTTATCTTTACTAAGTGGAAGATGAGATCTCAGTTCATTGCCTTCTTGTCCCATTTGGAAAATGACACAAGATTGTACCTCTTTCTACTGTCACAGCTTTCAGAAGTGAACCACATAATATCTGTAATTCATCTAATGCTCTGTATAGAAATAATAATATTGAAGTTAGATGTTGCTAGGATAGTACATGAAGGACTTCTTGTGTGCAAAGTGCTACATAGTCTCAGGAAAATACCAGTTGTCATTTTTTTTAAATAGGACAGCATTAACATAGACTTTGAATTATTATTAATTCAAAAGCATAATGACTTTTTACAGAGCTCAATATACTTCACTAAAATCACTGAACCTGTTACTTATTGGATAAAAGGGTCTTAGGGGGAAGGTTCTCTGAAGTTTTCTGAAGACTTGCTTAGATAATTTGTTGATTTGAACCAGATAAGTTATATGTTTTGATGCAGACATCCATGATTGCCAACCTAGTGGCTGATGCAAAGAAAAACAACAGTTAGATTTGTGTGTGAAGACTTCATCAACAAGAAACAAAGCAAATTAACTGTCAGGGTCAGTGCGAAAGTCATTCAAAACTAGCAAACTCTTTTTTCTCTTAGTACAATTTAGTTGCCCAAATGCTCACCACTAATGCAATAAAATATATTTAGTGTTTTAGGGAGATACAAATGGAAATGCTTTAAGGAAATATTGAGGGAAAAAGGCTTATAGTAGTTTGGGTGTGATGGGCATGTTCAGTTTTTGGCCTATGGAAAGGGTTTTGATTAATAGACTGAATCCATTATAACTACCTTGAGAAAAAACGTAACTATCCATTGTAACTAACGAGAAAAAGTTATTCAGGGAAGAAACTGTGAGAACCAGAAAGTTTGGAACACCTAAACATATTAAATTTTATTAACCTATGAGCCCTGTAACTGCTATTTTCAGTACAGTACATGCCTTTAATTTGAAGACCATTTTCTTATTCTCAAGAGACCTTTTTCTGTATCACTCTGGGAATCTCAGTGGTGTTCTGAAGCATGTTTGTGGGGTTTTTTTAAATGCCTCAGTGATTTTTCTTCTAATTTATCTTCTACAGAATTTGAATGTATTTAAGATAGTGCTCAGTACAGTGCATTCTCCTCTCAATAATATGTAACACAATATAATTTCCATTTTATGTAATTTATTCTCATGCATAGGTTCTTGAAACTGTTTGGTTTGGGGGGGGGGTGTGTGTGTGTGTGTTGAGTTTTCTGTCGGCTGTCCCCCCAGCAGTTATCCTATCTTCAGAATTTAATCACTGTTTTTACATTTCTTCTATTTTTCTGTATTCTAAACATCACTGAATTGAAAATGTATGTGTAGTCTTAATCCTCCTTCCTTAGAAGTATGGAGTCTTACTGGCATAGTAATTACATGCCTGCATACCCTCTACTACTGCTTTCTGTCCCACAGCTAACTTAGTTAACCTCTCATTTTTCCACAACTGATCTGTTTTTCACTTCCATATTCCTTTTTATCTTCCCCCACTGCCTCCCACCTGTATGATCATTCCCATAGTATTTCTTTTCATATTTTTTTCTTCTCTGGTGGTAAAGTTTCTCCCACTAAGCCTTTTGTCTTACTTACATTCAGGCTATTTTTTTAATGTGAGGAGAATTTTTCTGAGCATTAGTAACTACTTTGGAATTTTCCAGTAACTTAATGGAAAAGACATATAGTAATGTTATTCTGTTTTTAATGAAAATTTTCTATTGTTTACTTTCCTATTGATCTTTCTGTATATGATTTATATTTTAATATCTTATGCTGTCTTCCAGGATAGTAATTACATTCTGAGCAGATTGCTGATATCTTCATCTTTTAGTAAAAATGATGTATTATATGTCATGTGCTTTCTAGATTATTTTAATTATGCAAGAACAATTGATTTTCAGATAATTTTGTCAAGATCTATATGTTTAGTAAAACAGATACAAGAAAGCAAGTATATTCTTTGGATATGTTAAGAGCAAGTGTAGTCTAAAGTTTGAGGGTCTTTTGAAGATTTGCGAAGAAGGCATAGATAAAAAAACCTTTTCTGAAAGGAAAAATGTCATGTAAAACTTTTAGGTCCTGAACTTACTGGTATGAAATACAGCATTCAGGATCTTTGAAGTTGAAGACTGGAGATAGCGAGGTGTTTATCTGAATTTTGCATTGCACAGGGAGGGGGGGAAAAAGTCTAGAGCAGAATCTTGGACTTTCTTTTATGATCTATTCTGAAATCTTCCTATTTGTGTGACTGGATGCTCTTTCTTGCGCTTTGAGTTAACAGCTGCTGTTGATAGTTGATAAATGTCAGCATTTATAATGTAGGATTATTTTTTTTCTGTGTTGTATTTTGTCATTCCATCTCTCTGCCAGTGTGATTGTGAAATATGTTGCTATAATCTCTGAGGTTGATGGAGTTCTGGAGTTGGTAATTTTGATGAGATGATTTGCAAATACTTTGGGGAAATTCTCAGGTTTTGAAAGAAGCAACAATGTACTTAAAAAAAAAAATTTATGCAAAATTTCAGAGTATTTTTTTTCCATTACTTTGGACAGGTCCTTAGAAGGGAATAGCTGAAATAGATGCCTAATTCATATGCAAATACATTATAACCATATGTTCAGGATCTACTGATTAAAAAAATTATTGAGAAAACATGGTCTTTTCACATTAGCTGGCTTTGTACAGTAGTGTCTCCAGCTCTGCTGGAGTACCCATATTTTCGATGGGTACCCTTCCTGTAATGCAAAACCTGAAGCAAGGAAAGGATGCATAGATGATATCCCCTTGTTCATCACTGCATGGCCAAGGGCCTATTTAATTGTATGTACTGAAGATGTTCTTTTCTCCTATTGATAACCTTTAGGGAGGAAAGGACTGGATGGCTGAATGATTTAAGCAAATAACTTCTTAATCTGAGTTCTGCTTGGATGATAAATGTCAATACTTATTTGGTAACATTTTTAGTATGTTAATTATGAGCTTATTTGTAGGAAGTTTATTGCTACTTTTACATTTTTGCCATTTTGAAGAATGTGGGTTTTGTATTGTTAGTCTGACCAGTGGTTTGGTCTGGGAAAACACAAAAAATTACTCAGTCTGGAGAGCTTATGGGCTTTGCATTTCAGTAAAATCAGACTTATGGCATAAGTAAGAGGTTCTATTGTCAAGTATTCTACTGTGACTTTGCAACTTTGCATTCATTATAACCTGAAAGGAGTTATATAGGCGTATTGGTGGGTAACTCTTTGTATCTGAATGCATCTATTGGCCAGTTCCTTAGCCAGAAGTGATTGTGTGTCATAACTTGCTAGAGTTTACTGGTGCTGCTGCTTTCCTCTCGTGAACATGCCTCGTAGCTGACTTGAAAGCAGTCACGCCACATCTGTCATAACATTTTAACTGTTAAATTCCGTTCCTCAGTTTTATTCTCCTTACCCAGTCTGTCTCTTCCCGTTTTTACTCTTCTCCCTGACCTCCATTAGGACTTCTGGTTCCTTAACCCAGTTAATACATACGTATAGTATTTTTTTCTGTCTCCTTTTCCAATTCCTTTCCTCTTCTAGATTTCCTCAAATCTTGCATATATTGTCCAGCAGCAGGATTTTTTTCTCAGTGTTTTCAGAACATCTACTCTCTCTGCTCTCTCAGACATGCTTATGTATCATTTCAATTTTGAGTTTGTTGAATTTTAATTCATTTAGACTGGACAGTGGGAGTAGTTCTCAGTCATTGTTATTAGATAGAATCTATTTTCCCTTTCCAAAATAATAATTATAACTCAGCTGTAGTTACCCAAATGGTTCCTATGAAAAAAGGGCTACTAATTTTATTTGGAAATATGGAAAAATATAGTTTCATAATTGCTTCAATCATTTTGCTGCCTATCACATAAAAATTAATTCTTATGTTTTTGTTTGCCTTTTACTCTGGTAAAATGATTTATCTGTTAAAGTTTCTCTTTGTTTTTTACATTTAGGGATCATTTAAGTAACAGAGTAGCTGAAGAATTGTTATAAATTATTGTGTCAGGTTTTTTTGGCAGTCCCTTAGTTACAATTTTACTTATGTTAGATGTGACCTTTCTTGTATTCTGGTTTAAAGTATCTTAATGCTGTTCAGATGTTGGGAGTATATAGCTTATTTAGAAGTTTTTCTGCCAAACAGTTACGGAAAGTTTCTCTTATGTTTCTTCATCTGTTTGTGTGTACAAATTTTCTTGGTATCTGGCAGGTGATTCAACCTTCAGTGGATCCCATGTGCTCAGCAGAAGACCATAACTTCTGCTGAAAGAGGGCACAGAGAACACAGGAATGAAACTTTTCTTCCTGACATAGTCTTGTACTGCCATATCCAAGAAGTGCATCTTAACAGAACTTTTCAACTATTTCTTATCTATCTATTCTCTTTACATATTCTACTTTAGGTAATTTTTATATATAAGCATCTTAATTTCATTCCTGTGTAGGTAAGGTTGGTTTATGTCATAAAAAAGAGGAAAAAAATCTTGCTTTAAGATCAGTTACTTTTTATAAAGAGGCTTAAGTTAACACTTTTAAAAATGTGTTTTCTGTCACTGATAAGATGACTTGGAATTCTGTGCTCTGCCAATAAATTCCATTACAGCAGTTTATGTATGAAGATTTAAAAGTATGTTAGAGCTTTCCAAGGTAGCTTTTTTGGGCAACCTTATATTACAAAGGTAGGCATTATAATATGCTACAAAGATAAGCATTATAAAATAGTTAACTAGATGTACAGCATTAAGGCTGATCTGTACTTTTAGCAGTAATGTATTCTCTTGCTTTTTTTATATTTTAAGTGTGATATGACTAGAATTCTTTATTAAGAATACTTAATATATTTGTACTATATTAAATGCCAATAACATTCAGTATTGTGCAAGAGAGTTTTGCAGTCCAGTAGAAACAGAGGAGATGGAACAGGCAGAGAAACTTGCTGAAATTTTACAAGTCAGGCTTTTAATGTTTAAATTGGTTCACTCCTTGAATTTCAGCAGATTGTATTAGAATAGTATTAGAATAGGCAGTGTTTTGCTGTATTGGAACGTAGATAAATTTTCCATGCTTGCAGACTGGGAAATGTGGCTATATAAATGCCTTTTAATTTGTGTAATACAGCATCACTGTTCTATTAGAAATTTTGACTTAGTAGTTACATCATAAGAACATTCAAAAAACAGGGGGGAAAAAAGAGAAAAAACATTATGGGAGAAAAAGCCACCACCACCTCCCTGAACCCCATAATTAGTTGTTTATTATGGGTCATTTAACTTCTCAGTGTCCAGGAGAATATCCACATTACCTTTTAAAAACAACATTCCTGTCTTTTTCTATGTTGTTTTGATTTGCACTTGACAAATATAAGAACTTTACAAAATGTGTTTTTCAGATGTGGAACCCATCCTTTAAAAAATGAAATTTAAAGTTGTGTATATGGAAGGTTCTTCATGATTTTTTTATCTGAAAAGAAATTTATGAAAGAGAAATTAAAAATTTTTATGTGGCTGTGCCTGTCATTCAGTATATTAAAATTTGATGTGATGAAAGAATGATATTATATGTTGGAGAGAGTTTTTTAAAAGATACCTATATGTTCTTTTTAATAAAGAACAAACTTTAATTAAACATTGTTTGCAGGTAGAAAAAAGCCTCATTCAGGAAATGTTTTCGTTTTTTTCAGTGGAATTCAAAAATACCTTGGTTATACCTATCAACAGTTAAATACTAGTATTATACTTCTCTTAAGTGCTGCAATATAGAATGTAAATCAGTGTTACTCTTTCATCTCACACACTTAGGGAGATATTTTTTTTTTTTTTTTTTTTTTTTTTTTAACCAACATGAGTCTTCTGGAACTGATCTGGTTGATGCAGGGATAAATTTTTTTATTAATTTCAACACAACATTGGATTGGATCCAGAGTAGGTTAAGGAAGTGAAAATGTGACTCTTGTAAATGAAGTCTCAGTTATTTTTTCATTAAGTATGAGGAGGAGGAAGAATCATTTAATGGTACAAAATATTCTGTAAAGAAACAGAGGCATAATTCCATATTGTGCTCTCTGAGTTCATGTGATACGATATGGTGTCTCAGGGTCACTAGCAAAAGGGAAGAGAAAATAGAGAAGCAGCCTTAGTTAGCATTTGTTTGCAATACTGCCAGTTTAAAGACATATTCCCTGAAGTAAATTGTTTGGGTTTCTGTGCTTATTTTCTTGTTTATCCCCCTTCCTTCTGGGTAGAATGAGGAGAGTTAACTGTTAGGAAATATTAGGTGATGTGAGGGAAAGGGATTGGAAACAAGCTTTAAGATTCAAGCGTAAAGAGTAGGCAGAGGGGAACCATCTAAGTATCTGCTGAAAGAAGACGGGATGTTTAGATAGTTATTGATGGAGTATGGAAGGTAGAAGGGGCACATCACAATAAATTAGTCTGTCATACTCTTCTTGATGAAGGCACTTAGAATAGGGCAGTGAAAGTATCTCTCTGAGGTCCTTCAGCAATCCCAATTTTTCTAGTCCATCACTGGTCTGAAGGAAAATATATACAGTTTATAGATGACTCCTCATGTTTTGGTTGGTGATGATTCAGTCAGAAACTGTGGGCCGATTGATTCGTGTGGTAAACTGAAATTTTGTCCATGGTAATTTGAGATGTGTTTGCAATATGATTTTTTTTAAAAAATACAGATTGGAAATGTTTCCATAAAGAATAAAAATACTTTAAAAGATCAGATGTGAAAGAAAATATTAAAGTGTTCAGTCTTAACTCAGGAGTTAAGGGCTCCCTGTGAATGACTGATGAATTTGTAAGTAATAGATAATTTCATATAAAATTTTTCTCCCTTTTTTAGTAGAATTTTATAGTTAGATCCAACAGCAGCAAGGCAATGGTAAACACATTCAGTGTGGGTACAGGAAGAAAATGTTGAGGGGACATTAAACACATACTATAGGTTATGTGGGCAGTTTTACCAGGGCATGTAACTCATATGTGGGGAAGTGTGGGCAACAGTCTGCAGCAGAAGCTCAGGAAATTTTTGTCTTGCCTGATATTACAATGGGTTTATGGCTCACATCTTTTTAATCTGTGTTATATACAAGTGTTAGTTCTTTCTTTACAGTTGAAAGGTAAAAGGAAGAAGATTTGAATATGCTCTATAGTGTTGTGAAAGTGATTGAGGTTTTGACAGGATGTTGAATCTGAAAAAGAGGAGGCTGAAGGCTTTAAAAAAGTCTTTCTGGGCCAGCAGAAATGAAGAATTAGGGTTGTGTAGGATTCTTGGACAATTTTTTAAATTGCAGCTGAGATGCTTGTGAGGCATCTTAGATAGAGACAAATCGGGGGAGGCAGGCTTTAAACTTCCCTGCACATAACCATGTTAAATAGGTACACCATCTGAGAAGTGGGTATGCCAGGGCAGTCCTGAGAAACTTGCACTATTAAGAGATGAAGAAGCTTTCCAGCAGGAGATGATCATCACAAGAGGGGGAAGCGAAACTGAAAGTACAGGATATTCAAATGAGATTCTGGAAGGATTGAACATTGTGAGGGAAAGGGACTAGGAAAGACTCAACTTTTGAGTAAATATCAGAGAAAATGTCAGTGTGTCTGTTGTAAAGTAGGAGACTGAAATGGTTATTGACAACACATGGAGAGGAAAAGAGGAGTATCAGAATCACATAGTGGTTAAGGATATAAGCGATCTCTGAAGATCTTCTAATCCAACCATCCTGTTGAAAGAAGGATCACCTAGCACCTAGGCACCTAGCACGTGGCCATGTCTAGATGGGCTTTCAATACCTTTAAGAAAGGCAGCTTCATAAACTTGCTGGGCAACCTGTTCCATATAGCAACATGGATTTATTTAGGTGACCCTAGAAAATGCATCATAATCTAAAGTTTCATTTAACGTGAGAAAACAGAATATACCAACCATCAGAACACTTTAATGTGTTATGCTAGAGCTTCAAATAAAGCAATGAAATGATGCCTTACAGTTATGAGACAAAGACTTTTAAAAATTTTACTAATCTTGACTTTATTATGGACACCTGGAGATTCATTCATTCTACTTCATTTACTGATTTCTCATTACTGTCATTAAATGTGCGATTAAATGTAACTTCTGTGAGCTATTTCCAGATCATTTTCTTGCCTGTTTTTTCCTAGAATTATATACAAGTCAGCTCTGTAGTCAGTCTGGTCTTGTATCTCTGGTGGAAGTTCCTAATGTTATGCTGCAGTGTCTTGTCTTATTCTGGAGAAATGGCAGCCTTTGTTAAAGTGGTATTTGCTTTGCTAGAGACCAGTGAATTACATGCTGTTGGATCATAGGCAATGTTTGTATTGTCTAAACAAATGAGGTTGTCTTGAGAACTTAGTGGTTTTTTTCTTTCTAAATTAATGATCTTCCTTCCATTGCCAAATCCTGAAACTGTGCATTAGATGCCAGAAGACTTTTGAATTTTTATCTGGAAAGAATTCAACATATTAAATAGATGGAAAACATTTGTATCTAAGACAGTTTAAAGAGTCCACCTGTATCTCAGTGTTGTAGATCTCTCTCATTTGGGTGTTTTTCTGTGTCTAAAAAAACACTGAAGATCCAGGCAGATATTTTTCCATTAAAAAGGATGTATTTATTTTGCTAATAATATGGGGGAAACTTGGAAAAACAGTATTACATAAGTGAGTCTTTACAAAATATTTCAAGAACACTTCTACATCACAACTCTAAGACCTTCAGAATTAGTGGATGAGAACTACAATGATACTGCAATTAATTGTTTAAAATGCCTTTTTAAAGTAAAGAAAAATCTGAAGAATAACCAGCCAGTCTGCAGTTAAATCCAGTTAAAAGCAGGTTTGTCAGTTCTTGCCATGTCAGAACAATTAAGACAATCTGTTTAGTTAATGAATCTGTATAAGCATTCATGCCTGTTTTCTGAAGTTTACATTTTTGTAAAAGACTGAATACTTTCATCTTCCACATTTCCAGTGACAGTGGAGACTCTGTAGCATCAGCATATTACCCTTTGGTCATTTGTCCAACTGTGAATAATTTTTATGTATTTACAGGAGAGTTTGGGAACAACTGATTTTTTTTTTTTTTTAACCTTCATATATATATATATATATATATATGTTAGTGAATATGAAGTTTCTTATTTTAAAAGTTATTGCATTGTTTCATAACTGACATACTGTATCTTAAATGCTATTTTGCCATTGCAAATTTAGTTGAACAATATTATATATGTCATTTATGCTGAAAAATGTGTTTGATTATATCATAATAAGAGTTATTTCATATGTATTAACTTTTATCTAAAAAAGCTCTTTAACCTTTTTTCCAGAACTGTGAGGACATGGGATGTTAACAATGAAAAAAAGCACAAAAGCATATTTAAACCACGATCAGTTCAAGGTAAACGGGTAATTCCCACAACTTGCACGTACAGCAGAGATGGTAAATTTATTGCAGCTGGCTGTCAAGATGGCTCCATCCAGATCTGGGATAGGAATATGAGTGTAAGTCAAGTATTTGATAACAATATGTGTTTCTGATATATTGAGTGCTGAATATTGAAGCTGATAAAGTAAATTTTTTGTACTTTTATACTTATATTTTACCACCAACACCCCCCATAAGTAATTCATACTTAAAATTTATTATCTCTTCTGCCCCTCTCCAACTGCTGCTGTTCACTTCAAAACGCTAAGGAAACTCTTGGTGATCTGTTAGTTTTTTCTTTTTCAAAATAGTTGGCCACATAACTATGTTTAGAATATTACTCATTTAGGATAAGATGCTTGTGGAAAAAGCTGTAAGTTCTTGTTCGTGCTTATCTAATTAAAAATGTTTACTTCCATGTTTTATTTGAGACTTTGAATACATTAAGCAGTAACTCGTAAAACTTGGTACTGAAATCAGTTATTGAGATAATGAGCAGAGCAGAATAGCATCCAAGTGGTTGAGGATAAGGGTAATGCTTCAAATTTATTGCCAAATGTTACATTGTTCAACATGCAAAAAACGACATGAAGGCAAATTTGAGCAACTTATATAAAGGCAGTTTGGTAACAAAGAGTCAGAATGGGAACTATTTAAAATTACAAAATACACTCTGGAATTTCTTCTGATCATATTGAAGTTAAAATTGAATTTCTAGTAGTTGTGAATCTAACTGACAAAGAATATGTACAATTCTTGCTACTACTTTATAATTCGAAGCTTAGAGCAGTCAGTGCTCTCTGTTGCTTTCTGTAGCATTATTTACAAACCAGGCCAGTTCCAAGAGTTTAATTAATTAATTAAGACTGCAATGTTGAGTGCAGGTTCACCAGGCAGAGCTTTACTGCTTTTAAAATGAGTTAAGCTAATAGTCATCTGTACCTCCTTTATGCCCATTTTACCCAAAGAATTGATGCCCAATCCCTTTCATGTCAGTAGGATTAAGTGTTTATGGCATACATAGAAGGAGAAAATGAGATTAGGGTCAATTTTTGGGGAAGTTTACAGAGGAAATGGGGGGCAGGGTGGGCAGGGCAGGATCTTTTGAATCAAAGTGACATCATAATCTTTGAAAGCTGTACAATTCCAACAGAATGGTTTTGGGGAAATAATACTGAACTATTACAAGTTACATTAGTCTGTTCAACTTCATCTTTCAAAGCATTTGATTTTAAAAAGGAAAACAGGCAATTTAGACAACTTTTCATGAAGATTGAATAAAATTTGATTGCTGGAGGCAAGAGGAAATGTATGGATGTAAAAGGAGAAGAAAGCCCGTTGATCATATTCAAAGTACAGCCTGTATTTTGGGATTGTAATCTATTTTTATTTCTGTTTTTATTTCCACTATAAACCCAGTAAAACTTCCTAATGGCACGAAGCTTGAGAATTCATCCTAAGTGTAAACTTGTTCTAACAGAATAATAAATTTTTCAGAGACTGGCTTTCATCACCTGTGTATGTTGTTTATTTTAACATACACAGTATTGAAATATTAAGCTTTCTGGTGTAGTTTTAACAATAGTGCTCTTGGTAGTCTGCTTTTTCATGTGCTTTTCCTTTTGAACTTTTGTGTGTCTTTAAGATGACATATTGTAATGCTGATTGAGTGCAGTTTAAGGTGATAATGAAAAATTTAAAGATATATCCTGTGCATCTTGTGCAATTTCCAGCTGGTGACCCCTGTATAAGAATGCAAGACAAGTGATTTCCTAGTGGAAATGAAGTTAGTAGTGTCCTTGGATTAGTATTTTTAAAGTCTAAAGAATTTTTGGCTTTGCTTTTGTTGGTGTCATTAAGAAACATGCAAGATTTTTGGGTAAAGGAGCAGTGTAAATTGGTTTTAGTGGCATTCTTACCTAAGGCTGCTGGTACCCTCTGGAAATCTCTGTGTATAGTTAAAATTAGGTGTTTTTGAAAAGTCATCTTGATGAAATAATTAAAAAAAGAAAAAGCCTACATCTTACATTTGGGAGCGGGAGAGGGATAAGAAAAAAAAAAATTTAAAAGGAACATGTGTTCAAAGTAGCATTTAGAAAGAGGAGGATGGGATTGTCTCCTGCACTGCAGTGATGAAAGCATGAACTAGCCTGACAGGATGCAGAGATGCTTGCAAATGTTAAGTCATAACAGTGGTGCAGTTTTGGGGTTACAAAGTGGGTGACACAGGAAAACCAGTTAAATCTGTGGAGAATCAAGATGTGAGGGTTAAGCTGCTTGAAGAAATATATGGTAGAAATATTAACTTCTGATTTTTGAAGAAATTTTTAGTTCCCATACAGCAAATACCATTTGGCTTTGTTGAAACAAGTGTAGAGCTGTATACACAGATTTTGCTGTACAACAGTGCAGCTCTGTTTCAAGTCAAAATTAAGACAGCATTTATGTTTAGTTTGAGAAGGCTCTATTGAGTCTAACAAAAATCACTAGTGTTTGAAAGCAGAAAGTAGTTGCTATAATTTCTAATACTTGATCAGTTAAAAATTATTTTGGCATCATTATTTTAGACTATGGATTTGGCACATATGCAGCAGTGAGGAGGACAGATTCAGGAAGCTGTTTAAAGTTAAGTGTAACTTAATTGACTCTACTGTCATACCAGAGATGATCTGATAAAGGTCTGTTTTGACTGTCTGAATTCATTTTTGCATTTAAGCAAAAACCCTGCGCTTAGAATACCCATACCACTGTTCCTGCATATGATGGTAACAGCACAAACTAAATACAGGAAAATGTTCCTACCAGATATTATGGATCACAATTCATACTATCCATAGTGCCTGTTATCCTGGTGCCTGTGAAGGTTTTTAGACACATTTATTTTTGACAGGAGTAAAAAATCCTGTCAAACACAGATCCCACTTCAGAGAGAGGAGGTTTCTCTTTGTTTCGGTGAAAACAAAGCCCCTGCTTTCTCATGGGAGAAGGATCATGAAAACAGTAGTATCAAGGGCAGAAGTGGATACCCTGATAGGAAGAGTCTGATAATGCCCTTTCCTAGATTAAAAGGAACACTCATTAGAGGCAGGCACATTGCTGCAGTGCTGGTAAGAAGCCACTGTTCCTCTAGGAGTCCACAAAGACTGTAACACTTTACAAGGCTGTTGAAGCTCCCTGATGAAGCTTGCAGAAATCTTCCTTGCCCGAGTTTCTGACTGCTGGTTATGGGTTTATTATCCTCTGCTCCCCACATGACTTGCTAACTTGACTACAGGAATCCTATGGATGTATCTATCAAAGGGCAAACAAATTAAAAATTATCCTGGTGTGTGGTGGTGTCCCCATCACCACTGTAGTGTCACTTGTGTTTGCTGCTAGGTCGTATGGAACTTGGTCCAAAGTGGTGTGATTATGTAGTTCTGCAAATATATTTTTTTTTTATTTGGAGAGAAACAAGACCTTTTCTATCTCATGTTTTATCATCCCTGCTGAAGTCAAAGTAGCTAACTCTTTGTTCTAAGTTAACCTCATGAGTTATCTGGGTTTTTTTGAAGCCACTTAGAGCCATTTCAGTATCTGATTTTTTAAAAAATTATCTTGTTGCATCTAGGGAGTGATTTTGTTGTGTGATCAATTTCCTTCTTTAGTCCTGACTAGTAATGCACACCATAAGTGTTTCATTCAGTTTTCAGCTTCCACTTTTTTTCTGGTGCAATTCCAAATCTTCCAGCTGTATATAGTGAGAGTAAAAACACTTCTGGAACTTTTGGAGGAAGACTTTTTTCTTTTGTCTTCATGATACTGACATTGGTAGCTTGCTAATGCTGAAATTAGTCAGATGCATTCCGGCTCTGCCTTCCTTTCTCCAAACTTCCTCAGTATGATCATGATCCATTATAATCACCTGCCTCAGAGGATTTTTTCATTTTTCCATAAATCTGTGTTGTTTTCTCACATATGTTATTTTGTCAGTGCTTGGGTTTTCTTTAAGGTTCATGTATATGTGCATTTACAGTGCACATTAGCAGGACAGTCTGTCAACATGTTTGAAATATTATGAACACTGTCAACTTGGCTTAAAATAGCAGTTTCAAAGGACATAAAAAATAACTTCCTTCAAACTTCCAATGAGTAGTGGAAACAATAGTGTAAAATAGTCGATCACAACATAACACATTAGAACTCTCTCAAATTTAAGTGTTCTGAGATGTGGTGAGGCGTCTGGCAAATATGGAGAGTTGGAGAGCGTTAGTGGTCAAAGACAGACAGGACCTTGAAAATTACTGATTCACAGGGCAGTGCAGTAGAACCACTAGACTCTCTTGCAGTTCAGATAGATTCAAATTGCTCATCTTGCCCATGCTTGCCCATTTTTGAGCTTTTTGCTAGGACCTTTAGTTAAAAAAGCTGATCCATGGAGCCAGTCTTTAGTATCAAGAATGAAGTGTGTCTTGCAATCAGTAAACCTCTGTGTGCCCAGTTTTCCTGTGTAGAAGTGGGAGTATATGAAAAGACTGAGGTAATTTTTGTAGACTGTTAGTATGCATGGTGGGTAGGTCATTTTCCACTGTAAACAGGTAAAGATTGAGATGTTTTTCACTGATTACAAATAGGATTTATTAGACTGAAAAAGGTAAACTTTCTTAGACTTTCAAGCCACCTGATAAGACAGACTACATGTTATATGAATTCACCCTCCAGCTTTTCCTGGGTGCAGGACGGCGTAAACAGCTTCTCTGTGTATGGCAGCCTAAATCATGTTTCTCAGTTTCACACATCACAATGTTATGATATAACATTGCAGTTGTGATACAAAAATATTGGTAAGGGTGTTGGGGAAGCAGAGTTTTTAACAAGTGGTGATATTTTAAAAGACTTCAAGAAAACAGCTTGTACACCCAAAATCTTGTCGGGTTTTTTTCTACCTATTTAAAACAGGTCTGTTTAGAAAACTTGAGTTATCTTTATAAGCTTTTAGCTGTCTCATGGCTGCACTGTAAGTACTAAAGAATTAGCTTTGACAGATATATCTGTAATAGGTTTATCTTTATGTAGTGTAAGTCTGAAAAGGAAAGATGTAATGTTCTATGATTTTCAACATAATTCTCATTAAGCACAAATTGATTCATTGCTCAGGGAAAGATTTTATAGCTCCTGATTAACTTCTACTTTTTTTACTTTCTTGTTTCATAAAAGATGTAATGGTATGTTTAACTTCATTCTTCATCTATTTCCCAGTCAAAAGTGAGCATCTACTACAGTATTGCTGAACTACTGTTTTGCTATTTTTTCCCCTTGGTTTTTAAACCTTACTTTAATTTTAAATTGCTAGAATAATTAATGTATTTTTAAATTACTTAACTAAAGCTCAAAGTGATTTTACAGAACTTAAAACACAATAATAATGAAATCCAACACTATACTAAAATACTGTCCACATGAATATCCCCAGAAGTGATATGATCAAGTGGTAATCCCAATAACCCCTTTTCCACACACCCTTAAGCCACCCTATCCTCGAAATATAAGGGGAAGAAGAGTGGGATGTTGCAGCATGCACTGAAGTAAAGCAGATCTAAGCTCTGTACATTTTAATTACAAATACTCATGTTAAAAGTATTTTCCAAATAATTGCATGATTCATAGATGCAAGATAAATACATTTCTATATTTAGTGATTGTTTGCTTTGAAAAGGTTTGTGTAGGATTTAGTTTTGTGGTGTGCAGTATGAAGTTTCAAGGTAGAGTTTTCCAGAGATGAGAAGTTTTAAAAGTATTGGAGCCATTTTGAAGAAATACTGTGCAACTAACTAAGGACAGAGATTTAGATAATGCAAAAGGATAACTTTTTTTTTTGACTAAATTGGGTGACCCATTTGTTTTGGAATGGGAATCCAAGCCCAGATCTTATTTGGAAATTTTTTTTAAGCTTTTTTTTTCCTGTTCTTGATGGATTTTAGAGCTGATGCTGCCAAGATACAGTAATGAAAACTAGTAGTAAGATCTGAGACTTGCCATAAATATTTTTGCCATTAATTGGAAGGTCATTTGAGGGGATTTTTACCCATGGTTTGGGATGATGAGATTGCTGGGTCTTTGCACAGTTACAGGATGCTTTTTGCATATGCTGACATGCAAAAGACATAGCTTTCAGTAATAAATTTTTGAAATATATGTCTTATGTCTGTCTTTTAGAGAGCTTTACTAGTGTGCATATGCCTTTTTTAGATACAGTTTCAACCAGGCAAAGATCAGGGTGTCTTTGGCATTTGATCTATCACAGCATTCCAGGATTATGCTCTTTTCACACCAACTAGATTTTAGTCGTTATTTTGGTCATGGAATATTCATTTATCTATTTGCATATTTTGTTTTGGTTTTGCTTATATAGACTTTGGGGTTTATATTGGTACCTTCACAATATTAAATTTTTTCCAATAGAATATTGATATCTAATAGAAACAATTTACAACAACTGTTCTTAAATTTGCTGAATATCACTGTCACAGCTTAACAGCAGGCAAATCTTGTATTTAACATGCTTCATGCTTTGAAAGGGTAGTCTGGCTACATCTGGATATATCTTGTGTAAATACAAGATGAAGGATATCCAAATATGCTGTATTCCCCTTTCAAACCTAAGGTAAGTTTTCCATATCCATAATACCCCACCCTTTCATTCTGTATGTATATGTGCCAGACCTCTGCTCCAGAAACTGGAAATCATGCACAAGCTTGCCAGAAGCAAATATTAACAGATTCATATATTATTCCTTTTTGTATACTTCTGGTTTAGCTAGTACATCACTATCTATACCCTGAAGCTAGCTGCAGTAAAGAATCTGACAATCATATGCTAAGATAAAATGTGCCCTGCTGTATTTCTAAGTGCATTTCTCTCTTATGTAATAAACAGTTTATAGTTAAGAACTATCTAAATGTTTGCACTATCTAATATAGTGATGAAAGGCAATTCTAAATCTTGAAGTCTGTCACACCCCAATGAAAATAACCTAAAGGTTTTTACTTTGAATTCATGTATGGTTAAAGGAAAAAGGCTTATCCCACAAGGATTATATATCTTTCTTTGATTTACTATTTAGAAATGTAACAGTAGAGCTTATAGAAATAATTTTTAAATGATAATTTAAAAAAAAAAGAGTAGGCATTATAGCAACATGATTGGCTTTATTAATATTGTAGTGTTATTCATGTAACATGAATAATGTCACAGAAAGATAAAATAATGAAACAGAAGTAAAGACCCTTCTTGAGCTAGCTTTGTTATTTTAGAGAAAATTTTCCTTTTATGCAGAGGCACAAAGTTAAAAGTACAGATGCTACATTTCATTCTAACAAGAAGTGAGCTCCAGAGTGGTCTGGCTTATCAGAAAAATGTCTTTTACATACTATTTTATATGCACTGCTCAAGCAAGCTGAACACTTCATTGGTCTAGAGTCTGATAGGATCTGTAAATTACAAAAAGAATTTTGGGTTTGATGTGTCTATTAGGAAGCTACTTTTCTGACCAAATGTTTCTCATTGTGGTTCATATCATGTTGCTATTTCTTGAAGCCAGTGAGATGAACAGCGGGTTTATACTGTGAACTCCGTAAAAGAAATGATAAGTATATTTCTGCACAACTCTTGGTCATTAAGTTTGTTTTATTATAGAAGACTAAAACTCCCATATTTTAAAATACTTACGAAGGGAAAGCTGTTACAGCTGGATCAAGTGGATTTATTTAAGAACAAAAAAGATTGGAAATTACTTCTTATCCGTGGAACATATTGAGTGAGGTACTTTCTGTCTGCCTATGCTTGTTCTACCTCTTGGGTCAATTTATGGGCCTTTCACCCCATTCCAACTTCATATATGGATATATCTCTTGCAGTTTCACTTTTTTAATCAGTTCAGAACTTTTAGAAAGGTTTCTATTTTGAGGTATTCATAAAGAATAAGATGAAGTAAATTTTAGACAGTAGTGTACTAAGAGCTAGCTGGGTTGGGTTTTTAAGTTTTGGGTTTTTTAATACAAAAAGGAAATTATGGGGTTTTTTAAATGAAATGGTGATTTCAGACAATACGAATTCTCAAACTGAAATAATGATTTGGAATTTTCAAACTTTTGAAACATATTTCCCTTCTCAATTATTCCCTTTACTGTAGTAGCATAAACTTTTACCACTTACGATTTTCTGCACTTGTTTTAAATATTACCAAATTTCTGATTTTTCCAGAGGTCTGATGTAGAAGATGAATAACAGCTTCTTCCCATTTAAGAGTTGTGGGTTTTTCATATACTCCTGTGTCACTGACCACTAGCAGAAAGTGAACACTGGTCTTGGAAACCTATAGTTTAATGTTGTGTGTTGCTTGTGTGTAACCTTTTTCATAATTGTTTAGTTTAGGAAAAAATAAGCTTACCGAAGAAGAAAAGTTTGTGCGTTTTGGGGGTGGGGTGGGGGTGGGTGTTTGAGTGATTTATTTTGAAATGTGCTCAGTTTTATGACATTACGAAATATATTTTTAATACAAAAATATTCCCCATTAATCCGTTAGAAATTGAGAATCTAAAAGAAACAAGATATAGTGAAGCATAGCTTTTGTATGTAACGTTAGGGTACGTACACTTGACTCAGAAATCTGATGAAGAATGAACTGTTTCTACATAGAGAACAATTGTTTCAAGGCTCCATCCAGTAAAAGGTGCACTTCTGTGAAGATAATATTTTAAATGTGCTTAAACACTAAGACTGTAAACCAAAGTAGTTATTTTTGTGTCCCTGATTATCCACAAGAAGAAAAACTGCGCTACGCTGTCTCTTGGCAGAGGGTACAGAACTAAACCAATCATATGAGATGAGAAATATTTGTAATAATTTTTTTTTTTGGTAAGGCAGCCTTCATTCAGTGAGCAAGTTTCTTTCAACTCTAGATATAGATCTCATAGTTAAAGCTAATTGAATATGTGAGGCTTTCTTAATGAAAGTAAAACTTCTTCCAGTGCAAAGTATGTTAAAATAAAGGCTTTTTTTTAATGATCTCCCTATTTCCTAAAGGTTGTTTTCAACAGATGTTAGTGCTAAACAGTTAGCAGAGAGGGTGGTGAAATAGGTGGAGCATTGTCCAGCTGTGTTTTATTTAATGTATGACTGCAGTGATACTACACAGACTGAAATCAGATACATCCATGGAACAGCTGCCTTCCTTGAACCAAGTTCTAAATTTCTCATGAGATAGAGAACTAGATTTGGAGTTGCATATGACTACCTATATATTTCACACATTATGTGTAAATACATACACAGTGTGTCTCTGTATGTCTGTGCCCACAAACTTATAATGAAATTTTAATTTAATAGAATTTCTGAATGTGTATAATCGTTCTAAGATCTAGTGATTTAAACAAGGTACTTTTAGATAATTCAGTATATGTAATTTTCAATCAGAATAATCAATGTGTAGGGTATTTTAAAAAATGCCTTTATGGTTACTATTTCACTTTTTGCTATGTGCATATGTTACTTGCAGGTTTGACTTGACTGTTTTGTGCTCAAAGCAGTCACCTGTAATCAGCAATAAAACTTAATTTATATTATGCATTTTATTTGGTGTAATGCATTTTATTAAGATTGGGTTAGGATGGCCAAATCAGAAAGTACTGTGCTAGTTCACATACAAAGAGTGAAATATTTTTAAAAAATCCAATTCATTGTATAATCGCAGTCCATGTTTTTTATGGATGCTAAGAGCTCCTGGTGAACGTATCTGCTGTGATCAGCACATGCCCTGGTAAGAGCACATAAATGGCACCATGTTTCCTACCTCCCTAGCCTGTTTCATTGTCCTCACCACTATGCAGGTCTGTGGTCTCGCTTGGTGAGCAAATTGAGCCTGAGGCCTGTAAGCAAACTTTATCTTGTTGAGGTCATCAGAGTATACCACTGTGACCTTTATAGAGGCTCTTTCCACCAGGTCTTGCAAAAGCACAACTAATACAGGTAGTGTGTTCCTACCCTTGTCATGGGAGGACTGGCTTACATTCAAGACCTCTTTCAAGAGCCTGGGTGATTTATCAGAAGTAGGGACACATGTTTCAATCAGTAGAAGGCATTGCATTGCCAGCCATTGGCTTGTCACTTGTCACAATGTGCAAATGCCTGGCTGATTTTGATATTTAATGTGTGAAAGTGTGGTGCCAAACTGGGTATGGAGCTGACAGGGGTGTAGGAGTGTCTTTTGTACTCCAGACAGGTCACTGTTGTTTGTTGGCTATTGCGTTAAGGTAGAGAGAGCAGGACAGGGCTGTGTTAATGTGCTCTGCTGTCTGTCTGTGTGTATAAAAACAAGCTTCAGTTTTGATTGTTCTCCTTCCGAAACAAATGTGGTTATATCAGGAGATTTATGTCAGAAAATCCTTTGATGTCAAGTTGGTAAGAGGTTTATACTGACAAACAAAATCAGGGTAATGTGCAAACTCAATTGCTACTTGTCACTTTTTTTGGTCATTTTTAAGTGATAGATTACTTTATATCCGTATGTATTATGGAAAAGGAGTCGTGGTTTTGTTGGTTTTGACTTTTTTTTCTGTGAGAAAAACACGGATGTGCTTGAGGATTAAATGAATGATCTGTAATTGCTATTATTGGAAGAATTTATATTAAAATAATTGGTAAAATGCAGCTGTTAAAAACTACAAAATGAAGTGACAGTGGACCCTAAAAGTAAAGAACCACCATTATTAAGGAAACAAAGAGGGTAAAGACATTCAAGTAATAATATGGACAATGGGTTATTAATTGGATTTCTTAGTCTGTTTTGCAGTATGTGACAAAGGAGATGACACATTGTGATGCATAGAATGATATTTTTCCTCCAATGAATGGTTAAAGGAGGTTAGATCTTCTAGGGACATTGAGGAGATACGGTATCCAGATAAGAAAATTAGGAACAGTTTTCATCATATTGCATTTAAGCTGCCAGTTAAACATTCACAACATGATGTCAGGATGAACTAAGCTGTTCAGCAGACAGAATGATGTACCTTTTCTTGGAAGGTAGTTAATGGCATGAAAATATTGGTAGTCATGGTTGTGAATAAGGTTTTTTAAAAATGCATTGTAGGAGTTCAATGACAAAGGGGATTGTGTAGTGGCAAATAACCAGTGAAACTGAAAGAAAGAATCACACACCAGAGGGAATAGTGTAGAAGGGAGCCAACTTGTAGGTGGTGTACAGAAGACACTGGAGTTTATAAAACAATGAAAAAGGGGAATAGAAAACACACAATTTTTTCCAAGGCTGATGAGAATAAGGATGAGGTAGCATTGCTGGATTTGTCAGGGATAAATCTGTTGAGACTCAAGAAGGAATTTAAGTGGGATTGATACGGAATGAGGACTAAGGAGAATGCTTTATTGGATGGAAGAGCCAAAGTGTGAAAAAGAGTAATGGAGAAAGAAAGAAACATGGAACTATTTGATGAAAAGGGAATGATGCAAGTGAGATTTGAGATACGTCTTTCACAAACACCACTTCATGTATTTCCCTATGCTCTGAAGATGCCACTGCTGTTGGAAAAGAAATAATGAAGTTGTCAGGCATGAGTGTAAAATATTGTGCTGAAAATGAAACTGGAAGTCTAGGATGAGAAAATGGAAGAAATCTTTTTGTTGAATGGAGACAAATTTTAGGGATGCTGGTGGTAAAAGAGAACTTCATTCAGGAGAGGTACCACAGAGTTTCATTAAAAAAAAAGAAAATACGAAAAGAAGAGAAAAGAGGGATTTGAAGTAACATTAACAGTAGAGGAGAAGGCTAATTGCAGAATGAAAAATTCTGTAATAGTTTTGTATTCCTCAGAGACAAATTGATATAGAGATACTGCAGCCCATTTGAGGAAGTTTTGTATTAGGATATTTTTACGTTACCATAGCTTTAATAATCAGACTATCATTTATATGAAATGGCACAGAAAGGTTTAATTGATTAAGGACATTAATTCCAAACAAAGGAATTCTGTCTTCTCATATTTAAACCGTAATCTGTTTTTAATACCTATTAAAAAACTAATTTTAAGACCTATCCTTATTTGAAATATATTCAGGAATCTTATTGTAGGACAGCAAGCCACATTTTTCTAAATGATATTAGTAGGGGTTTTTACCCTACATAATGGTTAGGTACTTGATTGCTGATCTGTAGGCTAGCTTGTAAGCATGATAATGACAGGGTGTTGTGCAATGTAGATGGATAAATATACAGTGGGTTTTAAAATGGAAACATTCATTTTGAAGTAATTTCAAGATTGACTGTCAGAAATCAAGTCCAAGTATACTAGAGCTTCCTCTTGCAGAAGCAATGAAATCTTGGTTTTAAATTTAACCTATTTTACAAAGAATCTTTAATCATGAAGGGTTTTAAGGGCTTTTTTGTGCTGAAGTTGATGTTACTACAAAACCTGAACTGCCAGAGTTAAGACATTATGTTGTTTCTGAGCTAAATGACAGATGAATTCAAATGTACTATTCAGTTGTAATTTGTTGTATTTGAACAAAACCACATCTTGTCAAAAGAGCCCTCAACAACTGTATATTTTATATATGGAAACAGTGATTAATGCTGTAATATTTTACTTGTAAACCAGTAAATTTGTTATCTGTAACTTTGGGATTACAGATTCTGAAGCTAACTGGGAATTACTTTTCCCCGTGGAGCACTGCGTTCAGTTAGTATAAACTACTTGCAGAAAACACTTTTTGAAAATTTCTTCCACTTTGCCAATTGTTTCTTCCAAATGTGTAGAGTTTTTTTATTTGCTTATTTAGCTAGTCAATTATATAAAATTATTGTGAGGAAAAAGCAGTGTCAAAGAAGTGATCGTGAAACTGAGATAGGAAAATTTTTTGAAAAGAAAATGAAGTTTGCTTGAGTTGCCTTTTTTTTTTTTTTTTTTTCCCCCAACCAGCTTCTTACTTTTACATTTAACTCATGTATAACTCTGGGGCCTAATCCTGAAGTTGCTGAACTCATCAGGTAAAATTCTGAGTTAAAGATAACTGAATTTGAGGGCGTTTAGCAGCTTTGAATTCTAGGCATTAATAGCAACATATCTTTGGATATTAAAAAAATGCATATCCCCCACCGCCCACAAGTGAGCAGCTGACCTGTAACATAAGAAGAAGTTTCCTTTCTCAAAAACAACTACTCTCAGCAACTTACTTTGCTGAATGATGATGGCATTTTTTTGTTTTCTAGAGGCTTTTTAAAAAATTTCAAATATGTATGGTCATGAAAAATCAGTGTTAAGTATATTGAGCTAATATTCTCAGTCACCTTATTTATAAACCACCAGGGCTCTAATTTAAGAATGCTCAATTTATCACTGAAATGCTTTGTGTGGCAAAATACCACTTATCATTTTAACTGAGGCAATATTCCTTCTTTGTCTGAATTATTCTTTCTTTTGCCTGAATAGATAAAACCAAATCTGTGTTTTTTAAAAAAATTACATAATTAATAAGCAGATAAAATACAGCATAATGTTTTGCAGTACATTTTAATGGGAAAAAACAAAAATGTAGAAGAAATAATAGCTCACTATATGTTGCAAGAAGTTTAGTGAAAGTGACTGTTCATTTCTTAGAGAGATACGCCAGTCTCGTTGGAATATACATGTTTTAGCTACTTTTTTCCAACAAGTAAATTTATTGTACGTCCACCTTCGATAACTCACTGCAAACTGCACCTTTTTAAAGTGTTACTGAAAGAGAAATACTAGGTTTAGGTGGATTTCTGTATGTTTTCAGTTATATTTCACTCTTTTCACACTGTACCTCTATAAAATCACTAAAATGGATCTTAACATTTGGCCTATTGAAGACTGAAAGAATGTGAGAAAATATATTGAATTATGGTGGGAATAACTTTGTGGTAGTTGCTTTTTAAAGACATCTTAGAAGCTTCTTTATATTTTCTCTGTTTATATTCTTGTTTGTTTATTGCCAGTAGGCAGAAGGCTACTTTGATATGAAGCATCCAGTGTTAGCATTTGGCATAGGTGAGCTTGAAACAATCAGTGGACTTTCAGTGGGATTACAGTATACCTTAACTAAATTTTCAGTGACATTTTTATAGAATAATGTTGACCAAATTTTGATTATTTTCTATAAGGCAAAGTAGTTGTCAACAGCTGAGCAAACCTAAGAGTGATTAATTTTTTTCTGAAAGAGGCAAAAGGAGTGTTGTGGGTTTTTTACAGAAGCCGTATTTATTATAGTAAAAAGAAGGAAAATCATAAATTTGCTAGGATAGCATGGGATGGGTTAGATAAGTTATGAAAAGATACAAAAGAACATTTCTTTTACATCCTTGTATGTTTTTCTCATGCAGTGTAAAAATCCCTAAAGGAAGCCAACTGAATAGTTTCCAAAAGCTATTTTTATTAGTAATATTTATTGGTTCTGTGGCCAAGACAGATTATCTTCTCAAATGCAAATTTTGACAGTGCAGCCAAACATTCAGCTGGGATTTCATTTTCTAACCATTAAGCAAATATTTAGCAATGCTGTTAAGAAGCCATCTTTCTAAAATGGTTTTCTAAAATCTTTCTTGATGAATTAACTTAAACAAGAAGAGGTTGTTTCTGTGGTCAGCAATATTCTTAAAAATTGAATGCTCTAAGGGGTGAAGGAAGCAGGACAGATAGGAAGGACCTTCTCATCACTCTGCAGTGGTTCAGAGACATCTCTAAGGCAAGCCAGCCTGGTGCTTCCTTGTGTTGTCTAAAACCACATATAGTCAAATGCATTGGGTGCCTTGCCTCGTTACCGTCTGTGTAAATGTTAGAGGCATTTTCCCCAATAGAAATCAACTTTTTTTCTATCAATTGCTATTAAAATGCTAAATAATTTTTCACCTTGACTGGCTATGCTGCTATATGGCTTCTGTCTAAGAATACTGTTTTCCATAGCAGCCCAACATTTTCCAACTAAGCATTTCACACATCTGTTTTTATTTTTGTTCATAGTGTTGTGATACAATGCATGATTCACTGCAAGGGATTGAAGATTTCATAAACTCTGAAAATAGTTACAAAGCTGTTATCTTTTCTGGTTTTTTGTGTTGTTGTTTGTTTTGGGTTTTTTTCCTGGCTATGTAGGTGTTTCACTGCAATATAGCTGCTCAAAAAAACCTGCAGAATATTAAAAAAAAGCCAAATCTGTTTAGTAATTGGAAATAATGAGGAAAACTTCTCTATGAAATAGAGGTAAAATATTGTTGGATGTCACTGGACCACTTCTGGGTGAGAGAGAAATCCCAAAGAATTGCCTCCCTTAGTATATCATCCTTTCACACAGAAAAAGGCCTTAGTTTGAACAGATGAGAATAAAATGGACACCCAAGACAGTTAAATACAATTGCCAGTCAGATGTTCTGGTTATGGCAAATTACGTTAGGTTACTGTATTCATAACTGGTTAATTAGTATTGAGAGAAAGGAAGGAGTGTTTCAGGTCTGCTAATGATACATGTAGATGTCACTGAGAAGATGACAGAGAAGAGCAAGTCATGTAACAGTGTAATCATGTAAACACTAAAACCTCAGATTTCACAAGTTAATCTTGTTTTGCATCAGCATGGTCATTACTGAAACAGCATCCATTTCTACACCATGGGAAGTGGTATTGAAGAGCTGTCACATAAATTGAAAGCCCAGGGATCATGTTTACAGAGACTTAAGGAAAGCATCTGATATAGTCTGCAACTGCCTACTCAGGGAAAAAATTAAGAAATTCCTGAATTCAGCTGGCATGTGTAGACCTGATAATTTGTAAGTGATATACTAAACCCTTTTTTTCTGGGTTTTAATTGAGAGCAAAGCAAATATGATTGCTTCAATAGAGATGACCAAAAGGGGGATGGGGAAATAGCCATTTGGCAAGTGTAACTTGTGCCTTGGGAACCTGTCTGTCTTGTCAGCTGTGATCAGAGCTCTGAGATGTCTGGCTGTCTCTGATAGAGATCACTTTCAACAAAGACCCAGACAGCTTTGCTCAGTTGTGACTAAAAAGAAGGGTTTTAGTTTGTTTGTTTTCTTCTTGCAGCTTTATAACTCATGCCTTTGTCACCTTGAGACTGGCCTATGATAATATGTTATCTTGGAAGTCTTTTATGTTTGTTAAAAATTACCATTTTAGCAGTTGAATGTTGTCAGTGTCAGCTAATTTATTTTATTGGAAGTATCTTAGTCAGATGGCATCATCCATTTAAATCTTAAACAGCCATGCATGGCTTGGGACTTGACAGTCTATCATCTCTGCCCAGCTAGTCCTGCCCTTCTGCCTCATGTTTGAAACTAGTGTAAAATCCTATTTCCAGCTCTTACAAGAAACATTGGAAACATTCCTTGATGTGAAAGAGGGGGAACAGCTGGTAAGTGAGCATGGGAGGCATTTCTAGAGATGAGATTCCCTGTTCAAAATACACTTTCTTCGTGCTGGAGCAAACTGGAGTAGTGGTACACTCAGTATTGGATAGAGTGCATTTTGCTGCAGACATAATTGTGGTTGCATGGTTGACGCTGTTCGCCCTAATAAATGCATAAAGTTTTGTTATGCATCTATAATGCGAGGAAAGATTGAAATAGTAATCTTTGTAGATCTCGCTTTCCCTGAGGCCTTCCTTAATTTACTGCGTCTGCTTTAAAAAAAAAAAAAAACTGAAGACGTTAGGAAGGAAGAAGATCGTCTTGGCTTGGACATCTGTTGTTTCGTTTAAAGGAAAAAAGGGTGAGGGGAGCATTATAATCTTGGGAACATGTTGGCTTACTATGAAATACTGTATCCTAGAAACAATGGGAAAAGTTCAAAAAATTCATTAGTTAAGTGTATTTTTTTTCTCATGGATGTGTCTTGGATTTCTGAGGTGAACAAACTGACTAGGTCTTTCTTCTGCTTTTCCTAGAACATGTTTTGGTTTGGATTCTGGAAAAGGAGAGCAGTTGTGTGGCACAGAACTCTAACCATGCAGCTCTGTGATAAACACTTCATGTAGTCACTGTTTTTTTCTCTTCCCGTATTGGTCCTCTTCAATGCACTGAGATTTTTCGTGCAAAGGATAGTTATTACTGATGGTCCAGTCATGTACTTTATTTTTTTTTTAACCGCTCCCTCTTACCAATCCTTTCTCTGAATTCCTTTTCTCTTCTGGTTCTCATGCTCTCTGAGCATGTGGCGATATTGGAAACCTTGACATTTATCTGTTACCCTAGTTTTTTTGATACATGCAAACCGCGTCCTTTCACACGTGCTTCATGTTTTCTGCTTGTCATTTCATGTTGCACACAAGTCCAGTCAGCTGTAACTGCTTAACAAAAATACGTGTGTTAATACAAAGCTAGAAAGAAAGTGCTTACATTGCTGGAGTTAGTTGCTAGAAGGCCTTCATAGAAGTTGCAGAAGATAGGATGTGTTACTGTAGAATTTGCTGAAATAACTAAATCTTTTAAATATTTTAAGGACTGACAAACTTGTCAAATTTTGGATGGCACGTGACTGGTACTCCATAATAGGAGACACCTCTGCAACAAAGTAAGAGGGGTAATGAGGGAGAAATGTAGATACACTTTGCCTTAATCATCTTTACATTTATCTAGTGTTTCAGTGCTCCCTCCTTGCCTTCCTGAATCAAACTTCTGAATTGTGTACGTTAGTTCTGTTACTTCATGTCTTTCCAACAAGAAACATTATGATAACAATTTTTTTTTCTAATGATTTGTTAGCAACATTAGACATCTGTTAAAAATGTTGAGAGGCCAGAGGCCAAACACATTATTTTCTTTGAACACTGCAACAAGCATTTGCCAGTATATGAAAAAACTTCTTGTTCAACCTCTATCATTTTTAGAGCAACCTTCAATCATTTTATAATATTTGATTTAGTATTACAATTCAGGGTTATATTCCTTTGCAGAATAATATATGGAGGGCAGTCTTGCAGAGCTCAAAGTTAGGAAAACAATCTTTCTAGTGGTAAACTGAGCAAATTTATTTTTAAAGACAAACAGAATTGCTGATGCAATCTTCCTGTCGGTTTCAGACGAGTTTCATTTTACATTAAATCCTAAAGCATGGAAGCTGGACAGAGTTGGGCAAAATTTGTTTTGTTCTTTTCATTTTTGTGATTAAGGGGCAAATAACGTCTGAGTCTTGGATATCTGCATGTTGCTGTTTTTCTATGGGACAGTTGAAAAAGGGTAGGAACTGGTCAAAGTATAGGTATTTAATTGAGAATGCTCCATAGGGATGACACATTTAAGCTGACCTGTTTAATTCCAGAAAGATACAGTTCAGGTTTCATTAATGGATTCATAAATTATGCTAAATAAAATCGGTATCTTTGACTGTAAAAAATAACAAAATTCCTGAAACATTATATAATTGAATATCTATCTATCTATCTATCTATCTAGATGTTTGGGCTTTTTACTAGTAAAACATAAAAGAAAAAGCATTGGTTGGACCCTAGATCTTTGTTTTAAATTTATATCCAAAAGAAAACCAACGAAGAGACTTTCAGATTGATTGAGTATGAAATGAAACACAATAAAACTCAAACACACTTGCATTAAGTTGGGCAGCAAAATGAAAAAAAATGTTATTTTAATACATGTATGTCAGTGTGATATTGCCAGGGAGGAATGGGAATGTTGAGTAGACAAGTGTTGTGGAGCCCAAACGAAGTTTTTCCAATGTATTTGAAATAGCTAAAAACCATATTGTAATCTTTATGCCATTTTTTTAGGTGTGATTATTAACCATTCATGATGTTTTTGCAAGTGTCCACAGTATTTCTTAGACAAAAAATACATCATTTTAATTGCTTGTTAATGTTTAACAAGTATTATAGAAAATTTATTTTCTGATAGTCAATTCCCAGTTTATCCTTTTATATGTTAGCACATACTTGGAAAATTTTATGTAATTGGGTGCATTAAACATGTTTCTTAGTATTTATAAACACCCCCACCAAAGACATACAGTTGTAAAATGCAGACTGTTCATAGAGTTTCTTCAGGATGTGCACAATTGGCTAGAAGTGACAGCAATTTCAAAACAAGTACTATGGCTAAATATAGGCTATTACATTCTATTTCCAAATACTGTAAGAAGCATTACTTGGTGTTTGAAGTCCTCCTTTGTTTGCTGAAGAATCATTTGTGGATGGTATGACTTCTGTGAGTCCTCTCAAGACTTGACTAAACTGCACACCAAAATAAGCTTGCAGTCATTATTAATGCCGTCACATAAAGATTCTCTAGCTTTTGGACCAAATTTAGAACAAATATTTGAAAGGGTAAACAACATTAATTACTTTACTATGTCATTTTTTGCATACAAAATACCCCATGAAAAAGTCTTGCTCAAAAATAAGAAGATTGAGTAACTGAGGCTTTCCTATGCAAGGTTAATTCAGTCAGTGTGTTTGCATTTCATGAACACATCCTTTTTTATTCTGTAAACTCTTGTCTTTTTTAATGTATAGATTGAATAGGAATCACTAAGCAGCTGCTCAGTATTTTGTCTTCTTACTGTTCGGGGTGTGATTTTCAATCTGACTTAACTGCATACTGTTCAAACCATTCTCTGAAAATATATGCTTCTATGCATGTTTTTCTGTTTTGCTCATCACTATAGTAAATAAAGGACTTTAAGGTCACTAATTTGTCTTCTTCCCTCTCTGTGAGGAAGGGCATGTTTTAATCCTTGTTCAGCTGATGGGAAGCTGAGATACATTTGTACAGGCAATTTTTAATTCTTGTATGCTTTGTTTTACAACTATATGAATTAGTTTTATGTTAGGAAAAGTGGGCACATGACAAGTGTTGTAAGAAAAGAGTCAACCTGTCTCAAATTCCTTTATCTCTGTTACCATCTTTTCCCTTTTCTTCCGTTTTCCCTTTCTGTGTATGAAAGGTATCTTGGTACCTTAGCAGAGACCTTTGGTCGTGGTTGGAAAATAGGAAAGCTTGATTTTACAAAAGTGCTAGAATTTAGTTTTGGGTTCCTCCCTTTTAAATAGAATTTTTAGGAATTTTACTAAATACAGACAATAAATAAGTCAGCTCTATACAAGAACTAAAGGTTAACTTGAAAGCAAATTCTACTTTTCTCTCAGATGATCAAAAAATAGAAATAATTAAAAATGTACATAATTTTCAAACCTGAATTGCAGCTAAATGGAACACAAACCTCAGAATATCTGAGCTTTGTTTTATTGTATAAGCCATGAATTTTGTCAGGGATTAAATGTGACAAAAGTAGATTCTTACAATCCTTCTTTTAAGTCCACTCCAATGTATATATATTGTATTGTGGTATATTTTGTAACTAGAAGACTGCTTAGGGGAATGTTGAGAACTGCCTTAAAATGTATTTTTACCTTAATCAGGCATAACTAACTTTTATTCAGTGCTAGTGGGAGTTTTCCAAGAGCGCTGATGCTATGTAAGTGTGGACTATATAATTAAACCTATGAAAAAGTCAAATTTTGCATTCAAGCTCTTATTATGAAAGCTTATTCTGAAGCATATGTAGCATTTTTAAAAGGCTGTAGAGATATTTAGCTTCTGTAGCAGCTAAAAAGCGCAGGGTTTTCTGTTTAAATTCAAGAATATCAGCAGAGTACACAAAATGCTATAAGGAGTTGTTTGTCTCATCTTGAAATATGCAAGTTTTCTAATGTTTGGGGTTTTTTTTGATAAACAGGTACACACAAAGTTCCATTGCAGGCAAGCCCATACTCCAGGCACTGACACTTCATGCTTGACATTTTCCTATGATGGTACTGTCCTGGCCAGCCGGGGAGGTAGGTGATTGAACGAACCCTTTGATGTGTTGAATGTGAAATGGTTCAGTAAACAAACCATTTAAATGGTATTATCCTTAAATGTGATTGTTTGTGATGGAAGTGAGATAGTGCAATCAGATCTAGGGTTTTAAACCTGAGGTGTTTCACAGTTCACGTCTTTTATTTTGATACACTAGGCAATACTGCGTTCCTGAAAGCACATTTTACAGCAGCTGAGGAGCATTTTGAGAACTTTGCTGTTTACATTAGGCAGTTTCTTATCTCTCTTCTTGTCTAGCATTAGTAATACAACAAAAGGAAATTATTGGCTTAATTAAAAATAAAATTAGACCAGTTTTGGTTTTTAGTTCTTTCCTGGAAAATTACTGCCTCTCAAAAACAGTACCTCTGTTCTGGAGTTATTAATTTCTTGAGCAGCTTTCTTATGTAATGTCCTTTTCTGTTCTAGTTGGAATTTTAATCTAATTTATATCACAAGCATCGAGAAGTGATGACTGGAAGTGAGTGGCCAAGATGTTCTTGAATGGCAAAAAAAATTTGAAATGTCTGCAGGACAAAAACACTTATGTTTTTAAACTTCAAATAATACTTTCATTAAAAAGTCTTAGATAATGGAACAAGTCTTGAGAAAGAAAATATATATTTGAAGACTCATTCACTTGAATAGAATATTCAGTGTGTTGGATAGGATGGTGTCTGCCTAAGACAGCTTTTCATACAGAGATTTGTCCACCCATGATTTTGCAGGCAGGTGCAAGCCTACCATCTGAGCTGTCTGGATGGAAACCAGCTGTAACCAGAAGCTATGTGTATGCATTAGCATGGCCCCAAGGCCAAATAAACAGGCCTAGGGAGTGGCAGTGTGTGTTAATGTCAGCCAACACTGTGCCTAGCATATGTGCAGGACATCTGGTCAGACTAGTATATAGACAGAATGAGATTACATATACAAAATAACAGAACAGAGGTATTCATAGATGGCAAAACCAGTGTAACAGGGAATGTTCTTCCAAGACAAGAGCTGTAGCTTGCAATTGCTTTACATTCTCCCCCTTCCTCTGCCCCTGATGACTAGAGTGATGTAGAGTGACATTGGTGGCTTTTACAGTGATAAGCAGTTGGTGTTGGATGCTACCTCTCTGACTTCTTTGTATGTCTTGCCCTGTTTCTAACATTCCAAATGTATGTTCCCCAGATCCCATCTTTCAAGGTAAGATTATGGTAGTCTTGTCCTTGACAGCCGTAGGCTTAGTAGGGCATGCTAATGGCACTTGGCTTGTTTCTTAATTGCTGTTCAGGCTTCTGGATCTAGACCTCTACTGCCACTGTACTTACTATGAATGAGTCCGAAGTGGTTGAGGTAAAAACTCTCAACTTTGCTGGTCCTTAGTGAACCAGACACTTATCTGTGAGAATGTTCTCCTTGGAAAGTAGGTGAACCATCTGTCTTTCCATTCTGGATGAAGAGAAATGCTGTATCTGTCAGTCAGTGGTGTTGCCCCCCAAAAATTCACACAGCTATACTTCGTAAGTTTTAAAGAGAAACCTCAGTGTGCTTTTACATATTAACAGCAAACAAGGCTAATACTTAGGTGAGGAATATTCATTAGTGCTGTCTTGACTCCACTTATGTAAATTACCCTGTGTTTCACATTTATGAATGTCGATCACGTAGATCACCTTTGCTTATTTTTATTGAATGTGGTACATTTAGTTGTCTGCTTTTTGTCATCTGTCTCCAGATTTTGTGTCATGTTAAACAGACCTTCACTTATATTTTAGCTACCACACTCTGCTCTAAGCTATATAAAATGTTGATTGATTGTTTGCAGAATGTAAGACTCTGGGAATTTGGCCCTTCTGTGTGAATAGAAGTGCTACCTTTGTCTAACATCTTTAAAAAAAGCTCTCTCTGTGCTGTGCTAGAGAACAAGGAGGATTCATGCCTTATTTTGACTTGTTTGGTTAGTGTTTTAATGTGAGTATTGCTTTGGATCTGTACCAACAAAAGCAGATGTGGATCCAACATTCTTAAATTAACACACCTGCCAAGTGCTGAGGATCAAAGAGAGGATAGTTTTCGGGGCATGGGGACTTTCATTGAAAACCTGATTGATTCTCTTGCATCTGATGTAGATTCTATGTTGGATATGAGAGAGATGAGACAGAGCTCAGCTGCAAGCACAAGGGAAAATGAAAAGCTAAGGAGCTGCTTATGAGAGTTCCTAGTTTTACTCTTGTTGGGTATTTGGTAGTAACTTGATAGAAATGTAAGAAAGTGATATTTGTGTACCCTTGTAACCATGAAAGTAATTTTTTCTGAATACAGTGAAGAGAGTATTTGGGGAACATTTTCTTTGTTTAGTAGTGAAGAGGTAAGTATTAGGACTGAATTTGGGTTCCTAATATAAAAATTTAAAAAACCTTTTTTGACTCCTGGTATTTACAGAATTTATGGCATTAGTTTTTGTCATAATATGAAGCAATGACTTCACTAATTCCATGAATCTCATGATACATGTTAGTTTGATGGTTCATTTATTTTCTGTGGTATGAACAGTGTGCAGACTCAGTGCCATCTTAACCAGAAAACTTATATAGGAAAAATATTCACATCTAAGCCTGTCAGCTTATGCAGATACATGCTTTCTTTAGAGCTCAAAAATAATATATATATATATATATATATATATATATATATATATTTAGTTTTAGATGTCTTTCTCTTTTCAGTTTTCTTAAGGAAAATTAGAATATTTAATTTTGAATTTGGTTTAAAAACTAGAACCACCTTGAGTACAGTTTCCTGTATATTCAAAGATTATGCAGTGATATGTACAGTGACTTTCTATTTTGTGTAGAGTAATAGTACATTGCTCCTTATGGTAAATACAGGAATTAGCATTTTAAAAATCAAATGGTTTTACATCAAGTAGTATTTTTTGGGACCTGAATGCTGATGTTCACTTCAAACAATGCCAAAAATGCATTCATTAGCTTTAAAAGCCATAGTTAACTATTTGTAATACTTGGAGCTGAAATTACTTTCTCAAAGTCTTCCAGTGTCCTTCACTTCCATGTTTAGAGAAGATGATGCACTTAAATATTTGGCCAGGCTGATATGGGTGCAGGTGATGGTGAGAGCTGTTCCAAGTGTAAGCATACCCAATTTGTGTCTTCCCTCCCAAGGCCTTTGGCTCAGGGCGAGCATGATGCAGACCTGTGGCATCTCCGACAGTCTTCAGCTCTTGCAGCTCCTCTTGCAGAACTGGTACAGAATGCAGAAGCATGTATCTTGTTCTGTAAGGTGCCTCTCCTCACAGACAGGCTCTGAGTTTATAAACACATTCTAGTGCTTTTTCAGAGTAAGCCTTGTTATGCTATGTCTTTCCTGTGTATTTTCTTTTTAAAATTCTCATTTTCTAAGTTTCTTTGCTTTCCCCTATAATCTTTGATTTTCTGTCCTTGAGCTTTGCTTTCAACGTGAGACTCCCTCTTTAAAACAGGAGCTTCTAGAATGGTGTTGCTGACTTCAGGCTTTTTGAGTTTCTGGCAGCACTTTGCTTCTTTTGGGCACATTTGCATCCATGTACTTGTCTTCCTGGTCAGGATCTTCTGAAACTAAAAAAAAAAATTAGATAAAATCTTTATAGTATCAGGACATTGGCCTTATTTTGAGTAAAAGTCATTTGCAAAGTGCGTATCCTGGCTCACGAAAGACAATTTTTCTAGGTCAAAATTGTTACCTCTTGATAAATCCAGTGCTTAATGTGCACATAATGGTGTCTGACCTGATCATACCAGGCTACAGCCTGTTTGCTGATGTCTTTCACATTAAAATGGGCAAAGAATAGAGTCTGAAATGCTACTAAAACCGCTATAAAATCTTTAAATACTCTGCCAACTTTGGAGAAGTCTGCCATTAAGACAAATACTGAATGATTTGGGTGGACTGTTTTGAATGTTTCATACTGAACTGCACAACTTCTGTTCCACTGTTTTTGCTTAAGGGTAACTATTTTTGCCCATGTATGAAGTAATTAAAAATAGATCAGTATTGCTACAGCTCTTGTAAAGAAACCCCTTATGCACCAGTGGAAGGATGCTACTGGAAAAAAAATCCTTGGTGTTGTGCAAAGTTAATATGTCTGTTTCCTTAGTGACAGTGATTTCAACTTCAAATGCAGATTAGATTCAGGAACAAATATTGTATTTGCCACACATAAAATTTTAATTAGAAAAAGTTAATTTGGGCAAATTCTTAAAGATGGCAAGAGTTTCATGGCATTAGCCAAGTCATTCTAGTAGCCTTTCCAAATACTTAATCATCTATTTCTGCACAGTGTTGCAGAAATCAGTAAGACAGTGTTGATTTGAAATCAACCTTGACTTTTTGAGTCCTTCTAGAGTCTTCTAATGTTTTAAACCAGCAAATTACATTTTCTCGTTAGTGGAAGAGATACAGCTAAATGCCTGACTGTGTGTCTCCTGCTAAAGCCTGGCAGGACTACAGCTTGAAGATCATGTCAAGGCTTATTCTACTGGGAACAGAACAGCCTTGGCTGCTAGCCTTAGATCTGTCCCTATCCAGGAGATTTGCAGAGTGGCCAAATGGTATCCTTTGCATACATTTATAAAGTGCCAATGCTTTACATATAACATCTCACTGATAAGTGTTTTTTGTTGGGAGTGGAAGAAAAAAGGGAGGGTTTTTGTATTACAAGACCAAATGCTTTGAAGTGCTGGGGATGCAGTCTACTGGGAAACAATAAGAAAACAGATAGTTCCAAAATTGTGTTTCCACATTTTTCTTTTTTGTCATTTTTTAGCTTCCCAATGAACAGAAATAGACTTTGCTCTAGACGTCATTTATTTAAGTTGTCCACTTCTTTAAAATATTTTGCAGTAAGGAGTTATCCTAGTCCTTAATATAAACATACATGATGTACGAGGCCACACATTACTGCTTTCCCTGTAAAGAATATTGCTGGCCTTGATTTCTTTTGTTACAGAATGTTGGGGTTTTTTTAACAGTTTTTTTTCCAAGGCCTCCTTTAAGCTCTTGATCTCAAAGGCTGTGAATCTACAAAATATTTTTAGACAACAAAATTACTGCCCTGCAAGGTTTGTGCTTTGAAAGGAAGCAGGTCTGTGGATTACCAGTCACTTGCCTCCTTTTCTTCGTAGACCAGTAAGATTTTGTTACTTTGAAAGTCCTTCTTTTCACCCTTGAGGGTGCTGAAGCACTCATGTCAAATACAAGTTGTCTAGGTGCCTGAGTGAGGTGCTTCAAAGCTCAAATTCTGTAGCTCATCTCATGCTAGAAATATGTATCCCAGAGGGGTGATCAGCAGAGATGTAGATAGATTTCTCTGAGAATAACTAATTAATTTATCTTCTTTTCTTTTTTTTTTTCTTTTTTCCCCCTGGTTCTCACTTTGTTAGTGTGTCATAACTTTGAAAAGGAATAAACAGCCTGACTTTTAGGGGGCTACAGTCACACCATGTTTATCAAACAGACAAGAATTGCTATAAATGTCTTGCTGTAATGTCGATATTGGCTTTTATGGCTAAAGGTAGTATGGACGGATGTGAAAAGGTTTTGTTATAGCAAGTGTGCGTTCACTTCCTTTCCTTATCCTCCTTCCCCAGGGATTTCTGGCTGATTCCAAGGCCTGTTCTCAGTACTGATTTTGCAGTTTGTTGGTATTTGCCTGCTAAAGAAGGGGGAAGGCTTCAGGTGACTTTCATTCTTCCTGATCATTTTTTAAGGGCAGGTAGAAGTCAGACATACAAAACTTGTTTAGTTTTTGATCTAGACCATCTATGGTTTGGGTTTGGGGTTTTTTTGATATCTTAAATTAAATTTACCCCTACTAGCAGAGCATCGGTGCTCATAAACACAGAATAAATCCGATTTGGGGAATCCGATTTCACTGTGGATAATGATTCTTGGCAGGAGGGATTGCCATGATGGAGTTGAGCTGCTGAGGAGACATTTCTCATCCACTAGAGTGCAGCAGGTGGAACTTTGCATCCTTTCACTTATGTAGTCATTTAGGGACAAAATACTTCCAAACCACCCCCATTTTGAATGCTTCTATGGGATCATTCTGTTGTTTTTGTGTCTGAATTAGAGGATGAAATTTTCTGCATGTGTCTGAATTCTTGACTTGCTAATTCTTTGTTGCTAACCTTTGTCCCTTTTGTTTCATAGGAGACGATACTTTAAAGATATGGGATATTAGACAATTTAAAAAGCCTCTTAATTCAGCGGAAAGACTACCCAGCTTCTTTCCAATGTAAGTACTGTAATTTTTTCCAGCTAGTAGAAGTAGTTGTGCTGAACTGGAGGGAGTCTTCCAGAGTTCTCCACCTCAGTTCTCACTAGGTCCAGAACTGTGTAGAAAGAATTGCATAGGGAGGACTGTGCAATTACAAATTTTGGTTATTTTAGGATTTCACAGTGCTTTAAAAGATCCCATATTTCTGTGATAATTCATAACTAGATTTGCTTGGTTTGTGCCATTTTTCAGTCTCATGTCTCTTATGTCTAATTAGATTAGCAGCTTTTCAGGAGGGCAGTTCATTGCCTTATGTTTGTGTAATGAGATACAGAAGTAGTCCTCATTCTTACTTGGTCTGTGATTAATGAAAAAAGAGCTGGATTGAAAAGTAGGCATAACATAAAAGGTGCATGGTATGAATTCAGGTTATGATGTTAGAAGTGGTGATGACTGTCATCTTTGGTAGTAAAATGCTGTATTGTACTGCATAGTGCTAAGTTCTGTATTTAGTATTTTTATGGGTATTACCTGCATTTCTGTAGCTGTAGCACAGCCAAATCCAACTTTAAGGACAATTTATACTTTTGAAATAAGATCTTAGAAAGGCAGGTCATGGACATCTCAGACTGCAATTTGTATCACAGAGGAAAAGTAAACAGACAAACAATTTTGGCCACTGTATAAACACAGTGCCTTGCATCATCGAAGAATGTATCCTCAGCAAAACCAGATTTCATCCTTGATATATTTTTTTTACTTAATGATGATAACCAGATTTGAAAATATTTTTTCTTTGTTTGTTTCTCATATTGAGAAGTTTACAACACTTGAGCAGAGGATTATTTTGTTGGGAGTAGGATTTTTATTGGATCTACACATTCTGTATTATAGCTGTAATGGTACCTGTGAACTGTCTGATAAAGACAGTAAAAGAGGACAGCTGATAAAAGATTTGTTTAAAGCTTTGTCTTGAAAGCATTAACAAATAGAAAGGATTATTTTTAAGGGGTACAATTTTATCTAAGTTCCTTATGCATTAATTATTGGTTTGTCCAGCATGATTATTTGTTTTTTTCAACAGGACAGATTGTTGTTTCAGCCCAGACGATAAAATACTCGTAACAGGCACCTCTGTTAAGAAAGGTGGTGGCAGTGGGAAGCTTTTTTTCTTTTATCGGGAGACTTTCCAGAAGTTGTATGAAATAGAAGTTACAGATGCGGTATGTATTTTAGTTTTCTTTTGACAACTGATCAAAATACTAATGAAATCATATTCAAATGCTTTTTTTGCCCTTATATGGGTAATGACCTTCTAACACTACTATAATTTTTCTACTCCATTTTTAAGAGAGAGAGTGGTCTGAATAGGTGCTATTCTCCTTTCTATTAAGAAGACAAAAGAAAATCTTGGAACAAAGTGTTTAAGCTACAGGAGTATCTTAAGTTTTTCTCAGAATTGAGAGATAAATTACTGTTATTTTGTTTAAAAATGCAAAAGAGACATGGAGCTGAGAACCAACAGTAGGAAATTACTGGAAAACCAAAATTAGGGGTCAATAGGTGACTTCACTGGGGCCACTCATGTAGTAAAATTCTAAGTGTGTGTACAAATCTCAGCAGGTTCATAATTTTATACTTTAAATTTATATAGGTGCTGATTTTTATGTGGTACTTTTTAAGACTGTAGTAAATCACTGTTGTCTGTAGGGTTTTAGTGGTGCTGTTTTTCTTCATTTGTAGTTATAAAATTTAAGACTGTTGTTCTACTGCTTTGAATATAATAGGTCAAATAAAAGTGATGGAAATAATGGGTGAAGAATTGAGATGTATAAATGCTGGCCTTATAACATAATATTCAGTGTGAGTCAGCACTAATACTACCTCTACCATCAGCCTGTCTAGCTTACAGCTTCAATACTACACATCTAAGCAAAACACAGTTAAGCATATCAACCTCAATCTAAAAGAATAAAAATTACTGTAGGTGGTGTTATAAAGTAAAAGCAGAATATTTTTTCAAGATCTTTCTACTGTTTGTATCTTTCAGCTTTTTCATTAGTGTTCTTTGCTTGTTCTTCTCAAATTGCAGTGTTTCATGAAATATAAACACATAAAGGCATGCTAAAACCAAATAAATTTTCAAGAATCTGGCTTTTTTATTTTATAAGCAGTACATGCTGTTTTTTGAAACGATCATTGGCCTATAAATTGATAGATTAATATCTTGTGTAGTTTATCAGAGCATTTTTCAGCAGTAATTACTTGCTTTCTACAGACTCCTAGTTTCCATTTTTTCCTTATAGTCTGTTAAAAGTGCAGATAGCAGGTTAGTGTAATTAAAGATAAACGTGTAATGTTCTCCAAGTCTTCAGTTTGTCTTCTGCAACTAAATATCATACTACTTTACCTTTTGTACATTATCGAGTGCTTAAATATGTAATTTCAGTGTTTCTATTTCTGTTTTTTTAGGCATTGCATAGATGAAGTTACACAATGACAATAGTAAAAGCACAAATATATACCTCTGTAAAGAGATTCATCTGCTCTCATTTCTCATGAAAATAATTTCAGTGATTTCAGTTGGATTTAGTACAAATTGCTAAAGAAAAAGGGCATCATTAGTCATTTTAAGTACAGAATGAAAACAGTAAGACCTTTTGAGGGCAGTTGTATACCAGTTTAGTGGTAGAACACATATAATCAGAATAACAGAAAATCTACTGTGAAGCGAAAACATAAACTGTTAATGTGTTACTTTTTTTAATTTTCAGAAAGATTTTTAAAAGGAAATGCTGGTAAGCTTAGAAAATTGAAAAACACTTAAATAGCAGTAAACATTATCTTAAACCTCCTTGGTAAATAGCCAGTGCAGTTGGCCTGTGAATGAACCTAGGGGGTAATGGGAAAATATTTAATGGGAATGTTTGACCAAAGCTGTGTCTGGCATTCCTTTCCATCACACGACACAAACCTTTTTTTCACCTTTTCTTTCAAGTTTCCATGGGAAAACCCAGTACTGTTTCAGAGCTGCGAGAGTGAGACCTTGTGGTTTTACTAATGGACTAACAGACTGATTAGTCTCTGCTGCTGTGTCTGGGTATAGAATATTAATTTGCATTTCATTGCCTATATTAGTCTTTTTTGGGGTGGGGTGGGGTTTTTTGTTTGTTTGTTTTGTCATAATCAGTGGCTAAACTAGTGACTTTGTGCCCACTACTGAATGCCATTCCACCATGTAGGCATTGGAACTTCTGTGGAACTCAAGTTTCTCAGATAAAAAGCAATACTTTTTGAAGAAAAACTAAATAAATGTTAAAAGTGGTGCAGACTGTGGTCTCTCTCTCTGGCCAGTAGCAGTGTGCCAGCAGGAGGCAGGGTGAACAGGGCAAATACACAGTGATATGTCTCTGATGATCCCATTCTGCCTACAGTGGTCTGTGACTTAGAAATTTTACAGTTAATAGCACTCAGTGGATTTTTCTTCCATGAGTTTATCAAGGAGTGAAATTACCCATGTTGCAGGTTACTGGTAGAGTCATTTACTTACTGCAGATTAGCCAAAAACTGAGGGGTGAAAACTCTTGCCTCTCCCACTCTAAGGAAGCTGATCCTCCATTTGCAGTACTTCAGCCTTACTGTGGCTCAGCGTGTACAGGTGTGACTGGAAAGCATGAGGGCTTTGTACTGTGACCATTGTTACGTATGCTAAACCATACAGAATTCCCCTCCTTAACAAGAACCAAACTTTAAAAAATCCTGTTATGCACATACAACTTTTTCATAGTTTTTCTGTCTCTGTTTCTTCTATCTTGACAGTATTATCTGTGAACAGTTCTTTTTCTCTCACCGCAAATATCCACAAGAAAATATTTATATTAACTTCCTCAGTTTGAGCATTTGAGGTTTATTTTATGTGAGATTTATAGTTGCATGCAGAATGTTTCTTCACTTAGCTGTATGAGGAGACTTAAATAAGATGTTAGGAAGTATAACTACTGGAACAGAGGTACAAAGTGTATGCATGGAAACTCAGAAGCCACCTCCCTTTTCTTGGGCGGTATGAGAGGAAGGAAGACCTATAACTGCTTTGGGATAAAGTCTCATCTTTTGGGACATCTGTAACTACACTCTCTGGAGTGGAAGGGACATTTCATTGTCAGATGCAAGTCAGGGACAGTTTATTCCTAATTCTCAGTGTAATTATGCAAGTATACAATCTTCATGGGAACCAATTTTAAATAGCTAGTGTATGGGAAACAGAGCTGGGTACATTGGCTTCAATGTCAGGTTAATTTAAAATAGCTGTGGATAGCCACTAGAATCACTCTCACATGTCGATCACTCATCTGGCTAGTTCAAATAGATCACCCAGTAGTTATCCTTATTACAGACAAGACTAGTTTTTGGCAGCAGTATAGCAGTCATTTTCCCCATCTGGAAAGGAGAAGTAGCACTCTCCATTACTGCCAAACAAGAGTGGGCACTGAAAAAGAAAAAAAATAAAGTTGTACAATCACAGAAATTGCTATTTTTAAATGAAAATGTTACTAATTTTTAAATTAGCCAAGATGATGAGATTGTGCACATTATAAAATAAGATGTGCTGGTTTTTAAAATATTCTGCAGGTTTTTGTAGATAAGCAACAATCTAAAAACATGGATATATAGTTGTTTTGGGAAACCTGTTTCTGTTAGGAGGATTATTCAATATTTTCTTAGTTTCTCAATATAAGCAAAAGTAAAATTATTCAGTACTTCTGAAAATACCTCTAAGGGATGTTTCAAGAAGGTCTTCTGAGACAAGCTATAAATAAAGCTTCTTTTTAGATTAGAATGAAAAGGAAAGAAGGAATAAGGAATATGAAACTTCCAGCATCCCTTATGCACAGTTGATATAAGATTGCAGTATTTCTTTCCTTGACCTCAAACGATAGCATTTACTATTTATAAGGTGCAGTAATACAGTAAAGGGCTTTTCCACTGTGGCCCATTTCACTAAGATTTAAGGCTTTTGAATTTAAGAAAAATAAATTCTTTTAACTTCTGGACGAGATCATCATGCTACTTCTGGGGGTTTTTAAGCCATTTATTTTATTTGAAAGGAAAATCCACATTCTCCACAATAAGAAAGTAAATACAGTATTTAAGGTCCAGTAAATTGAAGTAAAAAAAACAAACCAAAACAAAAAAAACACCAACCAAAAAAAGGTGAATCACAGGAATGTGTTTTCTTTTATAGTGAGGTAACCTGTCAGTTTTTATTCTCAGCTTTCATATTTGTAAAGACACTGTGCTCCTTCCCTTCATATATCTTGCTGAAGCATGCACTTTCTTAGAGAGAGCTGTCACTGGAGGTTTGAGAGAAATAAACTGTGCAGCTTTCCTCACTGTAACAGGGAGTGGAGGGTATATGTGAAGGTTGCCTGCCTTAGTTTCCCAATATACTTTAATGAAAGTGTGGCTGTAATTTTAACAGAGCATATGCTTGAAAATGCCCTACCTTGCAATTCCAAGGAAAACAATTTGACACCTTAAGTCACTTTTTCTATTAATCAAAAAAGGAAAGTGTTACTCAGTGGCTCAATTCACTTCTAAGAATATATTTTGTAGCTGTAACTTGAAAGGTAAGTGAGACAGCATTGCTATCTGTATGTTCTCTATTGAGATCCTGCTTTAAATTATTGGCCTCTGAAAATGCTTTTTAGTATATTTCTGGTTTCTACATAGAAATTTGTTAATTTCGTCCTTTTCTATTGAATGTTTCCACACAGTTTCCAAGTCATGTTTCACAAGGGAAAGACATTAGTGTTGTTTCCTCTACTACTATATCCTCATGAGTATTTTAAATCTAATGATAGGAGGTCACTGCATTCTAGATATTCCCTAACCTCCCACCTTATTTATTGTAGTTGGTTCTTTTCCTTGGAAAAGCTCCAGGGGAATCTCAAACCTGCAGATTTTTGCGATTAAGCTTTAAAATAGTTTTTTAATATTAGTATATTTTTATTGTGTGAGCAACCTTTTTTATTTTTTTGATCAGAGCATGCATAGTATCAACATATGAGTGTTAACCATCATTTTGTTCAAAAGAAGAAACAAGGTGGAAGCAAACTGGTAGCATTTGTTGTTCAGCTTTGCAGATGTTTAGAAATGGCAGTGCTAAATCTGTTATTTAATATTTTTTTTAAATAAAGAATTCATCAGTTTTTTAGGAGTTACTTAGTCTACATTTTTTCCCCTCCTCTGGTCAGTGGGTGCATCCAAGAGGCAGACAGCCTTTCCCAGATAAAGCAGCATGGCAAGCCAAGTCGTTGGCTTTTGGATCACCACTCTGCTCTTAAGACACCAGGAAAAAGAGATTACAGAGTGTGCAGTTGGAATTAATGTTGTCTCTGAACAGCATTATCTTTCTAGGATTCTTAAGGCAGAACTACTGTTCTTGGAGGGGAGCAGACAGTTAATGTAGCTGATGTTTCATACAAGTCTACAGAGAAATCAAGGTGACTTCAGGAAGAAGACAAGACCTATATATAAAATTCTTTCTTACTGTGCTAACTTTATCGATTGATTTTACTTTCCATTCTCATGTCAACCATGATTATCAGTGATCCTTGTTTATTATGTAGAAATAGTGGTATTTCTGGAGGTAAGATTGCCATTAGCTTCAGATTACAATATCAAGTTTCTGATTCTATTTTTTTCTTTAATTTTTCCTTTAAATTCTGGTTGCATAGAATTGGAGAGAAAATATCTCTGTGTACATTTTGGGAAAAATATGCTGAAACATTTGCTTAAAACTCTTTAAGGCTTCTTTCTGAACTCTATAAATAGAGTATGAGGTCATGAGAGGTAGGAAGTAAGCATTTCCTTTTGAAACACTGAGATCTTGAGGACAGGCAGGAGTCACTCTGCTACCTAGAAGTTAGACTGCTTATGGACCTTTCATGCAGCCCAGCATCATGAGAGTTTTAGTATATTCTGAGGCATTTTTCCTCTCTTTTAGCAAGTAATGTATGCATTCTTGCTGGGATGTATTTCATAAGCAGTTGCAGGGAAGTATTCAGTCCATGAAAACTGTGGACCACTTCAAACATGTCCATGAAGATTTGTACAAAGACTAAATTTATATCCCTTATAGAGCAGTCTTAAGTGTCTGATGTTTCTAAATTGTTCCACACATTCATTATAAAATGCAAAAGCTTGAAAGCCACTGCTTTAATATCTGTCCTAATTACAAAAATTTGTTTAAAAGCGGTGGTAGCCAAACAGATATGAGGAACAATCGTTGAAGGATTTTGTGGTAGAAGGAAGCTGTCTTTAGCTGTTAGCATCCAAATATTTTAATGATTTATTTAAAGACACAGAAATCCTATTAAATAAGTACAGCTTTTTCAGAAATAACTTTGTACATTTCTCTTCTGAGAAGATGTAGCACTGAAGACAGATGGACTTAATGTTGTGCAAGTTCCAGTACTACAGTAGATTAAGATGGAAGGCATACTGAGATTTGATTCCTCACTCCAGGACAAGCTTGAAATTGCTTACCCTTCTCAAATATAAAGATAACTTAATGTAACAATAGGCTTAGGTATTGGGTAATGTTAATTTGAGAGGTCATTACTGCTTCTTTAAAAAAACCCAACTAATAAGCACTTAGGTTTCATATGTAGTATTGATTAATTATGCTTTAAGCTTGTTCAAAAGATACTGCAATACACAAGCGGTTCTTCACAATGAGTATGTAGGGGTTTACAGGAGAAAAAAACAGAATAGATGTGCTAATTTAAATGGTTGTACATGTATAAGCACTGAGTTTTTGACAGGCTAAGTTTTTTTTCAGCTGTGTTGAAATTTGTAAAAACTACGGTTTAAGATAAATGTTCAGTTCAGTCAGAAAGCCTCATTTGGCCACTGCTGTGGTGACCTGTCCTTGCAGAGTCCACGACCACAGTCAGAATGTCATTTTACACGTTCAATATCTTCCCTGCCGACATGTCACTTATCTGGCTGTCTGGACAGCCAAGCGCAGCAAATCCGAGCAGTGCTGTTCAAACAGAAACCATCACATACCGTCATGGCCACTGAAGCAAAGCTTGCACATAGGAAAGAGAGAAAGTTTGTTTAAGTTTTTCTTTTCCTGACTGAAAATATTTTCTTAGAGCAGCAACCTCTCGCTGTCACTTTTCTATTGTATATCTTCAGAATAGATTCTGAAGGAATTATTTCTTAGATTGTAGGTTAGGAAAGAAGTAAGCAATAAGGCCAAACATAGGCTGTATTTGTTTCTCTTTTATCCTCATTCATTTTTAAGTATCTCCAGAGCTAGGCCTGATCTTTCAAGCAAAGATTCTACAGATTTGTTGGACAGTTTTAGGAGTTTGTATCTGCTGTATTCTTTCTGCACTAGAAGTATTTAATTTGGCTTCAAGGATCCTTTATCCTTGAGTTTTATAATATAGATCCTCGTTAATTTTATGTTTTTCTTGTATAGTTATTTTGGCCATTGTAGGCTGCAGGGATTCACCTGACCAAATATAGATGTCTGCAACTGATCCAGTCACCCTAGGCTTCTTTTCTAATCAGCAGAGAAAAATAAACACATCCAGACTGATTTTTATCTCATCCTAAAATAGATATCTAAAACAGGTTATATGAAGGCCACTGTAAAATGCTTATTTCTCTCCCTTAACTATAAAGGGAGATGAAAGTTTGTTGGCATTTGAAGAGTAGATGTCTAAAGATTAGAGTTGTAGACATCTTAAGTTTGGTAAGCCCCATCTAAGATCTTTGCTTCCCTCAACTCATGTTTATTCTCTCCTGCTAAAGCACTGGGACATTTCATCTCTTGTGCTTTGACCTTGCCAATAGCAAAGTAGGAGACAGTGAGTTACTTTTGCACTCATTTCTATTGATTGAAGGATTTATGACTGTAGGCAATTTATAGGAGAAAAGCCTGGTAGGCTATGAAACAATTGTCCTAGCTGAGAGTCACGTCTATGCTCTCTTAACTTCTAGCTGATTTCCAGACACAACTGTCAAAACGTCAGCAACTTCACTTTAGGATTACAGAAATTTATCTAAATTTTGACAGACTTTAAAAAAAAAAATAAGTGGAAACATCACGTGAAGGAAACATCAAAACACCATGAATTCTTGCTTCAACATTTAGAGATGTGTGAAAGCCTAGAATTAACATATTCCCTTTGCATTTTCAGTAGTTATCTGGAATCAGCGGTATTTTTTTCTAGCAGTAATTTGCAGGGAAATCACTTCTGCTTTTTCCAGGTTACAAATGGGATGTTGGATGCACACTCACCACAGATAGTACCAGTATTAGCTGTATGACAGCATAATTCAGTAGAGATTTCCACCTTCTAAGGGTAATTTTCTGTAGGTGTGGAAGTAGATAGATGCATCTTCTCCATTTACCAGATTTGTTTGTCTCTACTGTTTAAACAGTTTTCTCTAATATCTTTGGGAGCAGCCACTAATTTAGTGAACTTAGCCTAAAGGTCTGATAGCTGCAGATAACTGAATAATAAATTCTGTCATTTTGGAGCAAATACATAAGCAGGCTGAGAGTCGAGATCTATTACAGAAGAATGAAAGGCTGTATCTGAAGTGAAGAGAAAGAAAAATTTTAAAGCCTTATTCCAACAGTGTGTAACTGATATGGAAGCATGTTTTTCTTTCCTCTTCCCTGTATGGCAGGAGAAGCTTTACTAATGAACTTGAAAAAGCCAATACATTATCATGCATTACCTGAAAATACACTTCATGTGAAATGTTTGTGTTCAAAGACAAATGCATGGTATTTAACCTTAAAATTTAACTGTCTTTAGGGAGAAGGGATTGTTTCCAGAGAAAACAATGCCTGATTGAAAAGCAGTAAGACCTCCTGAAAGAGGGAAAATAAATGCATTATTGTAAAATATGGCCCCTCTAATTTACTTTCCTTGCAGTAGCAAGGAAAGAATATAGCCCCATTGACCTAAGTGCTACAGAAGAATGTGGTGATTCCTGTTTATGTCCAAAATAGAAAATTCCTTGGAATTTTTTTGAAAATGGTGACATTTGGTATCATACCAGTCTAGCAGCAAATTATGACCTCCATTTTCCGTTATATCAGTATATGCATACACACATATGTCTGTTTAATTCGCGAAGAATGAAAGTTTGGCTATTATCATGGGGTTTGTATACTTATAAAGGTAGTTATATTTTGTCAGGTATCAATTAAAGTTTCAACTGCAATGCAAAAATAAGAAATCAATGCTTTTGTACAGCTTCAGCTCACAAATATGTAAAATGTTAGTACAGGGATACAAGAAGACAGCGATGGAGGGAAACCTGAATCTTCCCTCGCTTTCTTGCAGTGGACTGAAAGAGGATAGAGGTGAATGATGCTTTCAAGAGATATTCTTTATATATGCTCTCCTTATTTTGTTACATAATGGGCAACCTTACATTTTGTTAGTTTCAAAAGATGTGAGATAAAGTGACTGCTCAAGCTCTGGAATGTAGTAGAAAAATATTTTGGGCATAAGAATTAATGTTTATGTGAAGACTATACATACTCTGTAATATGTAGGAACTGAGAATGCTTACTCTATTTACTCAGGTTTTTTTCTTAATATGCTTTATCTATGTTTTCCATAGTGCATTCCCTCCAAAGCTTCTCATGACCCCATAATCTCTTCCAGTCCCTCTTCCCGCTGTGAAACATCTCCAACACTTCCTAGGTCCTCTTAACTAGAATTTAATAATCTTCCCTCACCTTTCTGCCTCCAGCCTGTATTGACACCCCACCCACCCCTCCCAAGATTACCCTTCCCATCTTGGATCTGCTCTATCCTTGCTGTAAAACTGAGTGTGTTTACCTGAAGCATGGGCCAGGGAATTGAAAAAAATGAATTTTGCCTTTACTCCTGCAGTCTTGAACCATCTTTATAAGCAAAGATCCAGGAGAATTCTTTGAATCCTTGACATCAGTCTGTAGTTTAATGACCTTACCACAGCTCCATGGTTTCATCCTAGGGGTAAATTTTCCATTCATATGCCACAAATCATTTTAATCTTTTCTTGCTGACCTTGTAAAATGCTCTCTCTGCATTGTTTACTCCCATCAGGGTGTTACCCAAGTGCTCTGGACAGTTTCAGTTGAGGTAATTAGCTTTTGCTTGCTGAGAAATCTGCTTCAGTTATTCTTCACTTTGCCTGTTAAACACAGGGGTATATTTCTAGGCTAGAATAAATGTCTGATTCTGTGTTACAGTAAATTATGTTTCAGGCTTCAGGTTTTCATTTAGAGGTACTGCTGTTAAATCTTGTCATAGCACTGTTTTGTGTGTAGTACCAGCAGAGCCATGCGTGTAGTTACCTAGTGATCTAGTCCAGATGGAGAATAACCTAACAGAAAACATATCTGGTGTAGTTTACTGTTTACCTGCTGCAACAGCTCTACTTATATGATACAAACGGAAACACAGAGGTAAGAACAGACTGTTAGGGGTCAGGCTACTTATGAACCACCCCAGAACTGGCCATCAGCTGGAACTGCATGTGTTTCGGGAGAAATGCAGGTGGAATAGCATACTAGGGAATAGTTACATCATCGCTTTTGCCTGCCACCTTTCTACGTATTTATGAGTTTTATGGTTTAAGATTACTACATATTATTAAGCTTTTAAGTTATTACAGGCAAAACTTTCTAAAACTGGATATACTATTTTAAAAGAACTGCAAGTCTAAAGTGAGTATGGTGCTTAGCTTAAAGTAAAAATTATCTAATGTTTGGGTAATTCATATTTTCAATTTAAAAAAATATTATAGCAACTTCAAAAAAAGGCATGGATAGTTTCAAGATCAGTAATATGTTCCTACTATAAGGAACTATAAGTTCCTACTATAACATATTACTATCAGGCAGTTGTTTAAGATGATAAACATTTTCATCTATGTTGGAAAAAAAGTCTTTAAAATTGTGTAGATAATTGACTTTCAGTTCAGGTCAATATTACAAGACAATCTTAACTGTAAGTAATTAGAAAGGCCTACTATCAATAATACCCACTGAATCTATTCTAACCTCTTTCATAGTGACAATGAAGAAGCTACTTTTGGAGTGTTTCTGTTAAAATTTTTAATATTTTCCCTGCCTGACCTCACAAAAATATTTTCACAATCTTTTCCTAGTATTTCGCAATGCAGACTACTGTGTATATGCAGCAGACATTGCCAGAGACTTTTCAGATTGATTTCATTTGAAGAACTTAATGCTTTTACAACAGCAAAAGTATCAAACAGCTTTTAAATCGTTACTAGTAATTGTCTTTTTGTGAGTGCTGAATTTTCAGATCTTGCTGTCACAAAGCTGGCCACATCAGTTCCATGGAAAAATTATTTTCAGGATTTTTATGACCGTCTTCCAGGTCTTCATTCTACAAAGATATACTGTTCAAAGCACCAGCCATTACAGAAATTTTCTTTCTAATATTGAAGGTGTTTTTGTGATGATACATTCTGCATTTTATCATTCCTATTTATTATAATAAGAAATTTTTTTCTGTTTGCAAAGCTGAGATATGACCTGGAATTTTTTGGATCTCAGAATCTATATTGATTTGTCTTGTTTCAACTTTAAATATAAGAAACAGGTTAAGTCTTTCTGTGTTGAATTCTTGAATTTAGAATTAGTTAACTTTGTTGGTGGTGGTCTGGTGTTTGTATTTTCTGAACCTTGGAGCTGTCATCCACAGGATTTCCTTACAACCAAACTTACGATTAGTGAAGTGTTTTCTGCTAGATTTCCATAAAGCAATCTAATTCTCTGCTCTAAGCAATGTTAGGCAATCTATTTCCCTGCTCTTTTACTAAGCATGAAAACACCTTTATAGGTGGGATTGAGAGCTTGCAGTTTGCTCTTAACTGCTGAGTTTATTGGTTCCAGCCTGATCTCCTGTCTCAGGGACAGTGCAACTAAAGTACCACCTTGTTTGTGTTGTGTTCCATTGCGGAGCGCAACCTTAAAATGAAACAAGTTATTCTTATAAAGAGATTGTGGAATGGCAAATCTCCTTTCCATCTCAGAGAAACAGAAAGTGGCAGCAAGAAGCCTGTGGGCGTTTGCATCAGGCAAAGGAGTGTTACCAGCAGGTCGAAGGAGGCCATGATTCCCCTCTACAGCTGGTGAGACACATTTGTAGTGCCAGTTCCAGTTCTGAGCTCCCAGCACAAGAGAGAGATAAATTTATTAGAGTGAGTCCAGTGAAGGACTGCGAAAGTGGTGAAAGGCTTGGAGTATCTGGCACAGAAGGAAATGCTGAGAGAGCTAGGATCACACAGCCTGGAGAAGAGGAGGCTCATGGGGGGTCTTATGTATAAATACTTGAAAGGGGACAGAAGGCAATAGGCACAAAACAAATTAAAGGAAATTCTACTTAAATGTAAGAAAGTGGTGTGGGGGTTGTTTTGTTTTGGGGTTTTTTATGGTGGGGGTGGTCATACATTGCGACAGGTCGCCCAGAATGGCTGTCGAGTCTCTGTCCTTGGAAGTATTCAAAACCGAACTGGACAATGTTTTGAGCTATCTGTAGTAGTTGACCATCCTTGGAGCAAGGGACTTGAATTAGGTGATCTCCAGAGCTGTCTTCCAACTGAAACCATTCTATAATTGTGTAGAATTCAGTATCAGAAGGTGGGTTTCTACCTCTGTGCACAGGTAGGCCAAGCCAGGAAAACACTCCTTTTCCTCCTATTAATGCACTTACTTGTTTGGGGAGCTGGAAGGTAGGACCTTCTTTGAGCTGAAATTTGAGCTGAAATTTTAGCATTTCCAGTGATAAAGATGTCTACCTGAGTTATTCGAAGTGTAAATTATAGGAAGCTTGGAGGCATTGAAGGATAAATGCTCTTTAAGAATTATTTTTGTATGATAAAGATTTTCTCCCTCACTCCCAATGTTAAGACCTAGTCTACGATGATCCCTTTGTTGTATAGATGCTTAGAATATTTACTTATTTCAGATTGTGTGATTGGGAGAAATTATTAGGATTTAGTTCAGTAATTTGGTCTTTTAAAGTATTGTCTATTTGTAAAATAATCTGAAAATCTGCATCAGTAGTTGTTATTATTTCTTATAAAGTAGATTTATATGCCAGTAGATTAATAAAATTACTTACATGTTCAGAACTTGTATTTGTTTAGTTTTTTAAAAATTATCTTCTGGGGACGTTTTACAGTTTCAGAAGATTTATAGGGCTTCATTTAATGGCAGTTTCTTTTGCCTCCTCTGGAACACGTGCCATTGTGGTTTTAAGTGTGCTCTGCATGTTTGACAAGTTAGAAACTTAGCAATTCCCATCAGTGTTGAGCCACACTGTCTCAGGCTTTGTTTTTGTTGGCTGGTATCCAGTACCATGCTATAAAATACATTTCCTTGACAGTAGAAAGTGGAGAACCACATTAACTACAAAGTTTAAAAAGGCTGGCTAAACACATGCAATAAATATTAATAAAAGGCCACCCACCTTTAACCTTCCATACTTATTACTAACTTTGTGTGTTTTAAGAGTTACTGTAGCATTTGGAGCATTACATAACAGTATGTAAGAATCTCTTATTTAAATCAAACAACTTATTAGCAACACTGTATTGGTTATTTTGGTTGCTAGGGGCAGGGATCATGGGCATAATGCATTATCAGAATTCTACTTTGTACTTCAGAGTTACCTGTAAAAAGATAGTTCTCCTTGAATTGTCTCATAATAAACAAGCCAGGTTTCTTTGTACCTGTAAGCGAATGTGAAGGTATAATGTTGTATGCATATTTATGTAGAAGGAGGATGTTTTACAGAGGAACCTTGTAAAGAATGGTGAGTTGATTCATGTAACTCATCTCACTCAATTTTTCTTCCTAAACAAGAGCACAGCAGAAAAACAGCTCAGAAGAACCATCCGTCATCTTGCAGTAAAATGAATTGCTGATTCATGATGGCTGAATGGGCTTCAGAATTTTTCAGTATTTTTTCTTATGGGACTCATAACATTCAAAATAATTGGATCTGGACCAAACCAGAAACAGTATGGAACATGAAATGGGAAGTGATTCAGGAGTCACTAGAGCTGATACATAACCATTCCTTTCCAGAATAGATGGTTGTCATCTCCCAAGTTATAGGGCTGTATTACACTGCTAACTATATTTTAGCTTTGCTGTATTTCTCTTGTTAATACATTAGTGGTTTCCATTTTGTGAATTCCATGTGCTGTACTATGTAAATTAAAAAAAAATACATATATAGATACTTTAATAATAAATGGATCAAAGTGGTTGAATATTGAATTATTAATTCACTTTGAGAAGAATCTATTCCTGGCTTTTTTGAAAGGAAAAGTAGTAAGCTTAGGGAAAAAAAAAAGGGCTAGTAAAATGAACATTGTTCAGTGAAATACTGACAGGATGATGCATCCTGCTAGCTCTGGATACATTTATTACACAGGCAATACAAACACTGTTGAGACCTGTCTTCAGTTTTATCCCTTTAAAGATTTACTATCTCTCCAAAATAGATGTTTTTTCTCCCAGTTAGTCAGATGCATGTGCAGGTTTTGTGTGTTAAGATGTGTTGTCCTTCAGCAGAATGTGCCCACTTTGGCTCTCTGGAGTCAGAAGCTCGAGTCTTACAGAGCTTCTGTGCTGGCCTGCTGAATCAGACTGAATACAGTAATCACGTGGAGATTCAAAGTCACAGGGAGAGCTACACTGTGTATAAAACAATACTCTTAATGTCTGAAAGTTAGTTTCTCTGCTGACCAGAAGGATGATAGAACTGTGAGACATTGGCTTCAAATACCAAGTGGTTCTGGGTGTTCTAGGAAAGAAAGAACCAAGAGTGAAAATCAGCTACACTCTGGTTTTGCAGTCAGTCAGTGAAAGGTCAGCACTGTGTGAGAAGGGAAAAACAGATAAAGAACAGGGTGAAAGAATTAAAAATTAAGAATGCAAAAGTCATGAAGGCCTGCGTTGCTGTATGTGAAGCACTTCATTGTTCTGGATCAAATCCCCCTTTAACTTTCCGTTTCCATTATGCCAACAAAGACCTGGAGCGGTTAGCCTGTGAAAACCACTGGTTATCACACTGCCACCAACCTGTACTTCCTTCTTTGCCTGCTTCCATGTATTATCACTTCTTTTACACTGTGTTGTGTTCTGGAGAGGAACTTTTATTCATTATTCACATACTCATTTACGTGCTTAAGCTTGTAACTTGGGTCCACTATTTGACAATATGTATATTAATTCTAAGGCCTAGATAAATTACCAACTACCTATCAATATGTTGCTTTATTCCAGAGTGTTGTGCGTTGCCTTTGGCATCCCAAGCTGAATCAGATCATGGTTGGTACAGGAAATGGTTTGGCCAAAGTGTACTATGATCCTGTCAAAAGCCAGAGGTATGTAATTGTGACTAATGATTAAGAACACTTTTTTTTTTTCCTCAACTTTAGCCTGATTCTGTGATTCTGTCATTATACTAAGAAATGAGAAAGCCTGATTTAGTAACATTTGTTTTGCAGATTTTTACTTATTTAGTAACAGTAGAAAGAAAAAAAATACAAACAAACTAGTTTGATTCTGAAAAGTGGCTCATTTTCCTCTGGGCTTTTCATGGTGCAGTATGCTGGCTGTTCTACCTGAATTTACACACACTTTCATTTTTAATTGCATGAAATCTGCCTTTCATCTGATCTCCTGGAGGTTGCTGATGTGGTCTTATTGGAAGGATATTTCTTGTATTTAGTTACATTGTCTGATGTCCTTTTTTTTTAATGAAGTAAAAATCTTGTTTAGAAGCATTAACTTAAACTTCAGTGTCTGTGAAGTAATACCTGAAGACCCAGTTTGAGAGGGTGCAAACCAAGGAAGCACATTTCCGTCTTTCTACTGCTGGCTTTCTCCCCCACCCCCTACCTATCACATGTGAATTTTGCCTCTACATCTAATGAAAAGATGGTAGTGAATCAAAAGGTGACTTTGTTAACCTGGAATGAAAAGAAAAAGACTTAACTTGTCTATAAATACTTCCTTTGCAGTTAATTTGCTTTTAGTGTCTGGACTGGCTGGAGAACTGGGACATGCTTCCTTCCTGTCAGCAGGGAGGAAATGTACACTTCATCTACAATGAGTAGTATGAATAAGATGTTCTTCCCCTATATACACTTGTATTTGTTTCACTGACATCCAGAAAAACATACTGTGTTACAGTTCACAGTTTCCGGATACTTACTGTGACCTAGACACTTGGATGTGAAGATAAACTCTGGTCTGCAAGATCACCAGAAATAAATGTAATTTTTCTGGTCTGTGAATATAAAGAAGAAGAGAGTTGGTCTTCATTGTTTGGACCCATCTCCAGAGGGTAGCCTGTGTCTCCTAGGCACAGACCACAAGAGCACTAGCTCAGTCTTGTGCCCAGTTTCTTTCCTGGTACTTATCACGAGGAAGACAATACCACCAGTTTAAACTTGTTGCAGCCAGGTTTATGCAGTCTTCTCTGCTGCAGTGTTACAGGCATCTCTGGTTAGGTAACTGCCACCTCTGCTGCTTAGGAGGAGTTCTAGGAGTAAATAATTGCCCATGTTTGGAGAGGACCACTTTCAATGTGCGCGCTACAAGTACTGTGGACAAATGAAGTGTGAATCTTCCACCCTTATTTCCTCATGTTACATGCTACAAAAGCACTGATCTTTCCACCCTACTTCACATGTGCATGGACAGACAAAGATACATTCATGAATATTTACAGTGCTATATAATTTTGTTGAGACTGTGTCTTGAGTAAAAAATGGTTTCTGTTTGGTATAAACAGATCAATTGAACTGCTGTATGTTTCCTCCTAGGGGAGCAAAATTATGTGTGGTCAAAACAAAACGAAAAGAGAGACAAGCAGAGACTCTTACACAGGATTACATTATAACACGTAAGGAATTTAAACCTATCTTTATAGCAGCACCCTTAGCACTTTCCCAGGTCTGAAAATATTTGCAGATCATTTAGCTTTGTATTTTTTCCTCTGAAAAGTAGCAGTCTTTCATTAAGTGTTGTTCATTGGAGTGAGATGTTAGTGCTTCATACAGATTTTTTTGTAGACTTGCACAACTAGAAAGGTATATATTCTGTATGCTCTGTAAGGTTGTTAATAGGGGTTGGTTTCTAGGTTCTGATGCACTTCAAATCCTGAAATGGCAACTGCCTAAAAAAAAACCAAGCACAACACCACCACCAAAAAAAAAAACCAAAACCTACAAAAACCCCCAACCAACCAAAAAAAAACACCTCAAAAATCTGGAGCTTTCTTAAATCTTCAGTTTTGCATAACTTAATTGTTGAGTGTAGATGTGTTTAGGAAAAAAAAATTATAAATGCCATTCAAAGATTTAGATCCCAATTATGCAAAGTTTTGGAATTCAATCACTGAGTTTTAGCTCTTTAACTGTTTCTTCCACATTTCTTTCATTTTGAAACTAAATAAGGATACTTCCATATCAAGGAATGCAGAAAAACGTTATAAGGATTTGCTTTGCAAGTTTAAAGTTTGTTGCGTATTTTGGAAACTTTTCAGAGGTTAGAGGTCTGTCTTTTAAACTTATGGGTAGAACTGGAGAGAACTGAAGATCTCAGAAGTCCTTCTGCAAAATGAACTGCCTCCTTTTTCCTCTTTCTCCTCTTTTTTTTCCCTCTTCCCCCTCCCCTTTGGATTTCTAGCTGCCCTTTAATCTCAGTATTGGCTGTAATAGCTATTTAAAATGCAGGAATGTTACTCTGAGGGATTAGATGTTACTTTTTAAAACACAGGAATACCCAGTTTGGGTTTCTCTTAGCCAACCTTGACTCCAAAAATGGCAAAATCTTGGATCTGTTCATTTGTCCCCTCAGATGCTCTATTCAAATCGATCAAGCTTAGTGCTTGCCAGCAAACTGTCCCAGGCAATATGCAAAAATAAACCCTAAACATTTATTTCCAAAGATCTACTGCTGTGCCACCTGGTTGGGACTTCACTCAGGCTAATAAACTTAGCAGGCTTCTAGAAATAAGATGAAGAATCAAACTGCTGGGTCCCTGGATGCTGCCTTCCATTTTTTATTCAATATAGAGCCAGTGCCCCCAGATTTAAGATTTGTTGTCTGGGTTTTATCTTTGTTGGGTCTTTTGACCACAACACAATTCTCCACATTTTCAGAAACAGCAATAATCAGCATACCTGAATGTAAGAGCTAAACTCACCACAAGAAAACCATGTCCCTTAACATGGTGTTTCTTTGTTGCTGACAAATGTGTCTTTTGTCTGAGCAGACCAAAACCATTACTATGACTGAAGATAACAGGTTTATGAGGAAACAGAATTTTTTAATCATGAGAATTTAGCCAGATTGACTCAGTTAGATGTATTCTTCCAACCTTGATTCATAATTTAAGAAGGAACATGATTGTGACTTCACATGCAGAAACACTATGTTTTGGATCATTGAGGGGATTCTGCCTCTCTGTTTTAGATCCAAGAATGCATCTAGGGTTTTGTCATGCTATTAGAGTATTAGAAAGCTGTAGAAACATGGAAAGTTAAGAAAAGAGCAGTGGGTTGGTCACAGTGCTAATGTTGAGAACTGAATGAGAGGATTAAATTAAATATACATAAACTGTGCAAACAGTATTGCAGATTAAAGGCTCCTGCCTGAAGGAACCCTGAAAATCTGTCTGCTTTCAGCAGAAAGCAGCTCTCTAAAATACACCTCAGTAAACCACTGCTTGGATACAGAAGAACTGGGAGGCTGCTTCTGCCACCTTTTCTATTTCAAGGAAGAATCCCAGTCTTTGTAATTAAAACCTTGAAAAGAATATGGAATTTCTAACATTGCTTTTTCCCCAAAATGTGACCCTTCAGCCCACGCGCTTCCGATGTTCCGTGAGCCTCGGCAGCGAAGCACCAGGAAACAGCTGGAGAAGGATAGGCTGGACCCCATGAAGTCTCACAAACCTGAACCTCCAGTAGCAGGACCAGGTAACCTAGACATAATCATTTCAGACTGTCATATGCCAAAGGGACCATCATACTTGGGTTCTACACTTGTTGAGATTTGCATTCAAACTGTTTTGGGTGGTGACTGTACTATATATGTATGGACAGTGTCCAGCACTGTAAGACGTTGGTCTTTGATTGGAGTGCTTGCCTGGAATAAATTAATAATCACAGTGACTTACTCCAAGTTATATAATCAGTAAAACGCTTATGTGAATGCAGCTCTAAATTAAGACTGTTCCTGTAGTATTAAATAACTTCTTTGTGACAGATCAGTTACAGACACAATACAACATTTCTTTGTTTATTTCTTAAATATTTTTCTCTAAAATACTATTTTTTTTTTTATTTTTTTTTTTTCTCCACAGGTCGTGGTGGGCGTGTTGGAACTCATGGAGGTACCTTGTCATCATACATAGTCAAGAATATTGCACTGGATAAGACAGATGATAGCAACCCTCGAGAGGCTATTTTACGTCATGCAAAGGAAGCGGAGGAGAATCCATACTGGGTTGCTCCAGCATATGCTAAGTAAGGAAACAATGAAAAATACAAGTAATATTTCCGGACGCTAGTGGGAGTTTGGTAAAAATAGAAGACACGCATTTTTAATGCTATACTTTGCCTTTTCTGGATTTCTGCCACAAATATGTAAACCAAGAATAGCCTATACTCTTCTATGAAGAGAAGTTTCTAGGAGGTTAAATTGTTAAAATTTGACATTGCCATTTTAAAAATGTACCTGTCATGCTAGAAAATTATTTTAAAGCTTTCTAAGTTGGTTAGAATGTAGAATCTTCTGCAAATCAATGCCTGAATTTGCAATATACCTTTTAATAAGTTACTGTTCCACTGATAGACTGGGAAGATAAATTTTCCAATATGCCCTGTGGTTCTGACTCAGTTTTAGGTTAAATATTCACTTGGTTTTAAGACAGTATATTTTAGAAGATTTCTCAGATTGTGCAAGTTTTTATTTGAATTTTCCTACATAAAGACTTGAGCACTTGCTTGAATTAACTTGTTAAGGATATAACAATACTAAAAATTGCTCTGATAAAATCTCCTACCAAAAATTCAACTTAACAAAATAAGTTTTCAGTTGTTGTTACATAAATTACAGACCCTCATCAAGATTATGGTAGTAAAATCTTGGTAATCCCACAGATGGTAATTTACTCAGTTTAAATTCTGTGTATGAGTGTAGTATTTGCATGTATGTGTTACAGTGAAAATTTTGCAGTATGCTTCTAGAATGCTTTTTACTAAAGATTTTTTTTCTAAAAATAAATACAATTCAAACCATTAAATTAATACATTCACAGTAGTACTAAAATAAATGCATTTCATAGTAATGAACAGAAACTACCACTCTAAAACTTAGTAAAATTTTTCATGTTTTGTTGTTACCATTAATGGTTTTGTTGCAAAATAATTTATCTAGTATAAGTAGTATTTTCAAAATGCATAAGGAAAAGGTTTTGAAGAGATGAAATAGTCTGCCAGTAACAAACTTATCTTTTTTGTTTGCAGCCCCGTGTTTTATCTCCTAGGCTTACCTTTGTTAGTACTTTACTGACTGTACTTTCTTTATTAGCGTTTAGCTCTTTAGTGAAACAATCGCCACCTCTTTACAGAAAACCAAAATATATTAAGAATCGTAGCTGCTTCTAGTGGTGACACTTGTTTTCTGACTTGACCCACATGTTCGCAAAAGATAACTGAATAGCTGTTCCAAAGCATCTTGAGAAGGTCAGTGACCCAGCCTGGCTTTGACTGGGTAACTAATAAGTATAGCATACTGGTAATTCATGAGTATGGCATTTGGTGTTGTACATCAAACCAGTGCATTATACAGGATCACCCTTGATACCAAAGAAGGAATATTTGACATTCTGATTCTGTAACAGTTGTAATGAATATACTAAATACTGATTTTTCATTGTTTGGGAGCTTATGTTTGTCAGAGGTGAAGTTTACTTCGAATGCAGGCACCTGGTTTTTATTTCAGATATGCAACTATCCATTCTCAAAAGTAAATGCAATCACACATTCCGTCAGGTAGATAGATACCTCAGTATATTTTTGGCTCAGTAACTTCATTGATTGTATATTAAATTTCATCCTTGACACCTACAATGTAGTAGACATGAAAGTTTTAAAACATAGCTGTATTACAGCAGGCTTACTGTGTCAGGTGGGCAGATCTTATTACAGTGCCTTCGTAAAGATGTAGCTGCAGGGGAAGAAGAGAGCTGGCTGAGAAGTGGGGAGGATGCAAGTCCAGACTGCTATTAACTTACACACCAGACGGTGATATGTATGTGGAGAGTTGGACTGCAGCCAGCAGCATGCTGCCTTGATGGTTTTGTCAGCTGGTAGTACTCATGCCACTGAAACTGCCGTTATCCTTGCCTTAAAAGCTTGTCTTTCAGACATACTCTATGCAAAGAGTATTATTATTATTACTATTGTTGTTGTTGTTATTATTTAAGACATTGGGATGCAAAAACTTTATAATTGTGTAATGTTCTTTATTTTCAGAAATGAAGGTCTGGATTAACAGCTGAGGACCAATGGCAGTTATAGGTTTTGTTAGCTGCTTGCCTGCAGACAGATAATGTAGAAAGCTGTGTTAATTATATCCTATATCTGACTTTACAAGACATGCTTTATGTACAGGGTAAACATACATCTTACAGGTGTACTTATGGATGCATATTTAATAAAATATGCAAAGTACAAATAATATTGGATTGTAAGAGTGTCTCTGGTGGCCCTGGTAAAATCAGAGTAGTTCATAATAATGAGCAGTATATATACATACCTAGCGAAACTGGTTCTTTAGCTATAGCATAAGATATACTATAGAGTTACTAAAGGTGATATTCTGATACATACTTAAAATTACATACTGTCTTGACACCTAGAAAACATACATCCAGTATATTTAATTTTTTTAAATAGTGTTTATTCTTTTTACTACTTTATTTCTCTGCTGTCAGTTCTTCCACATTTCTTGTGCTGAGTTTTCACTTAATATGGTATAAAACTATCCACTTAATATATCTCTTGTTTGACAAGGATTTTGTTGTCTAACGGGGTGATTATTCACTTAGAGGTTTTTCATTCTCCTTCTTAAGAAAAAGTCTAAGAAAACTACAGTTACTTAATTTTCTTCAGTGATGTTTTTAAAAGAATTTTGGAGTGAGAAGACTAAGAAATGCTCTTTTTCTCATTGAGTAGAGTTTTCATAACTCTTTGATGACTGGATTAAGGGTTCATCTGATCCTGATCCATACTGATATGGTCATTCTAAATCAGATAACTGACTTCATACTTTTTAAATTGTAGTTTCACTTCAGTAATTTTTGTTAGAAATACCTGCAACATGACTTTTGCTGTTAGTTTATACATTATATGTAAAAATATTTCCTTTTTGTTGGAGTTAAAGGTGACTAATTTATTCTTGAAGCCAAATAGTCATTTGCATTATTTATCACTCGAAAATTTTTTCAATCTTGTTATCGTTAGACTGACCTTTCTGTTTCTCCTAAAATTTGAGCCAGAAAAGGAGGAGAAAGTACGTAAGAGGTGAAAAGATCAGTGAAAAAGGATACTGGTGATGATAAGATGTACATCCTGAATCAGGGATGACATTGCGCAGAAGCTCAGTGTGAATAAAGTGTCAAAAAATGTGATCAACACAGTAGAAAAATCTTAATGAATGAGGAAAGAAAAGATCATGAGATTTTTCAGGAAAAAGCTTGTTGGAGACCTTGGCAACAGCCATTCCAGTGGAGTGAAGGGAAAAGCAGGACAGATTGAAGATTTCAAGTAAAGAACTACAGGAAAGGAACTTGAGGCATCAGTTGTAAATGTTTGAAAATTACATTCTTTGTGAGCTGTTTGTTTTAACACAGCTGTACAGAGATACTATAATGACTTCATGTCCTTCTGAAGAATCATCAGGAATTACTAAGCATTGTAGTTGAGGACCTAATCAGGCCCACATGTAACTCTCTTCTCTCCCAGAAGAAAAGATGAGGGTGAAATTTCCCTCCCTACCAAGATAAACCAGAGTTCTCAAAAAGCACCTTTCAGTTCAGTGATGTTGCCCCTGTTTTGCTGCTTATCACAGGCAAAAGGCAGTGACTTGAAGCCTGTAGCTGTGCTGTATCACAGAACTTTTTTTCAGTGGTGGTACCAGTATGTGAAGTGGCTCAAATATCTTCAGTTGAAGAAGGACTGAACAGAATGTTTTGTAACAGTGATTTTATTGTCACATGTTGCTATTTTTAAGCTAAATCTTCTTTTTGGAAATAGGCAATTTTGAGAGGGAAGCCCCTGAGATTCAGAGAAGAGTTAGACTGGTTGGTGTGATAAGGAATACAAAAGAGCCCAATGGTGAAAACCTTCACTTTTCAGTCTGGAAATAGCCTTTATTACATTATTCTGGTTTCCAGGCATGCTTGAAAGTCTCTTTTAATTTGTTTCAGTGCAATATAAACACAAATTTCAAAAGTAATTGCAACATGAGTCAGATGCTGTGATATGCAATTGTTATCTCCAGCTGGTTAGCTGTAGCAGTATTTTTTTAGCTGCTAGTCTGTGAACCTCACATATCCATGAGCTTCTTTTATTGGATCCATGAAAGGTAATTAAGAAAAACAACCCATAACCAGAGGGATTATGGTGGCTCTAAAGCAGTCTGCATGGCCTCTGGAAATTTTTTAGGGGGTCTGCATACCTAAATATGTTGAAAACCACTGAAATAGAGAAGCATGCAGAGTGAATAAATTATGTTAGTTTGTTTTCCGGTTCTTGTTTGCAGCCTGTTAGTGTAACCCACAGTAAGAATGCATTTGCGAGAGTATGAGATACTGGTTTCAGCTCAGTCAGTCATGTGGAAGCAGAAGATCATAGAATAATTTAGGTAGGAAGGGACCTTTGGAGGTTGTCTAGTCCAACCTCCTGCTTAAAGCATGTTCACTTAGATCAGGTTGCTCAGGTCTAATTAGATTCATGTTGTTCAGGGACTTGCCTAGTCACATTTGAATATCCTCAAGGATGGAGATTCCACAATACCTCTGGGCAGCCTGTTCCAGCAGTCTGGTTGGCAGGCATGGTATGCCCTTGTTAAATCCGTGCTGGCTGTTCCCTGTCACCTTCTTGTCTGCCAAGTGCCTAGAAATGCCTTCTATATGGATTTGATCCATAGCTTTCCCAGGGACTGAGGTTAGGTATACAACCCTGTAGTTCCCCCAGTCCTCCATTTACCCTTCATAGGGATGATGATTGCCTTTTCTAGTCATCAAGAACCTCTTCCAGGCACTATGACCTCTGAAAGATTTGATTGGCCTTGCAGTGGCACTGGCCAGCACCCTCAGTACCTTTGGGTCCATCTCATCTGATCTCATGGATTTGTGTATGTCCAGTGAGCCACATAACTCCCTGTCTCTGTCTTCCTCTTCTGTTGGTAATGTCTTACTCCCTCAGGGGTCCTTGGAAACCTGAGGACAGACCTTCTCAGGGAAAACAGGAAAAAAAAGTATCAAATACCTTGACCTTTTCTGTACCCTATGTTAGTGGCTTACCTGCCCCATTGAGCACATTTTCCTTAGCATTCCTTTGGTTGTCAGTCTAGCTGTAGAAGCCCTTACTGTTTTTGTTGCTTTTCACGTTTCTTTGCAGTTTCAACTCCAGCTGAGCTTTGGCTTTCCTGACTCCGTTTCTACATGTTCACATTATACTTCTGTTCCTTTTGGCTAAGGCTCTCCCTGCTTCCTGTCTCTGTTCTTCCTGTTTGGGGTTTCTCTCTGTCAGGAGATCCCTGTGCATCCATAGTAGGATTCTGTTAGGCTTCACTTTCTGTTCATGGGGTGGAATGTGTTTTGAGGAGATTATCTTCAAAGATCAGCCAGCTCTTCTGGGTCCCTTTGCCCTCCATGGTAGTCTCCCATGAGACCTGCCAAGAAGATCCCTAACAAACTGAAATCAACCCCAAAAGTCAAGGATAAATAAAATCGAGAAAGTTGATGGAGAAGAATGATACAGTTTCCCACATGTATTATTTAGCCCTCAGAAATAAAAATACTTAGAGGTAGCAAACCTGTTTTGATTTTTTTAATAAATATTAAGCACGCAGCAAACTCCTACTACACTAGCGATCTCTAATGCAGTTAAGCAGAACAATTTGCGTTTAAATTAAACTATCACTGTTGATAATGCTATAACAGGAACAATGTTTTCTATGCTTATGTCTTTAAAATGGTCAGGCATATGAATCACCCTAGGTGCCCCAGTTACTGCTGTGTAGCTTGCGGAGGTGGAACAGTTTACATTTCAGCTGAGCTGAGGCTACAGCCATTTCATGGTAATTTTAAAAACCAAGATAGCAAGCAGACCTGATTTCCCCTGTACGTTTTTGCTTTAGCTGGTTACTGCTAGATTATGATAGTTTCTTTTATCGTCTCCCTCCACCCCTAGCTTTACTGGACTCAGTAGTGTACTTCCATTAGCTGTCTGTAACTTTGTGCCATTCCTATCCTGGAAATAGATTCTGCTGCTTGTTTCATAAATTCTTCTTGGTTGGATGTTTCTAACCACAATTATGACAGTTGAAGGTTTTGTGGTCACAAATGACAGGTTTACACTGGATTTCATTGCACTTTATTAACAAGCATCTCAGTACTAACCTAATGTGATCCTATGTGGCATCTAGATGTCTTGCATCTATTGTGATAAAAGGAAGGTATGCTGTTAAAATGGGCTAAATAAACTTCCATCAGTATGTTTTGAAAAAAAGGTTCCAAAAATTCCACCTTTTCAACAGCTAACAAAATCCAGTATTTTGACCAATAAAGCCTTCAGTCCTGGTGTCCATTTTGGATTGAATGGTGATTTTTTAAAAAATTTTTTTCCAATCCTCCTTTAATGATTGGGTGAGTAGAGTTTATGTAACTATTTTCAAATTTTTTAAAGTGGAATTTTTTTTTTAATCTTAGCTCCTTGTTCCACGGAGAACAGAATGACTCATCTAACTTCCAGTAGTGTAGGTCTGGAACATCTTCCATATACTCCTTATCTCCATGGCAAATTTGGAGGGTGGAGGAGAAGGCAGGTACTAGAAAGATCCTATAGCTAAGGGAAGTTGTCTTTGACTAGTTTTGGTGACTTTAAAGCTATTTTGTGCCACATATTTAACAAGTGAACAATCCTGCTCTTTAATAGCTGATGGCTTGCTATTACTTTTCAACAATGCTTGTCTAATTGCTATTGCTTGTTAATAATTGCTATTACTTGTCAACACTGAATTATGCCTATTGTGTTAGGTAAGGCAGACACAATTTTGTTAAGGTTTACACATTTTGTAGAGTTTGCCAAGTAACAGTTGTTGTAATAATAGTGCTTCACATCCTTAGACTTCTGTAAAAACATTAGTTAATATGTTATTGAGATGATTACTGCCTTGGCTGCATTTTATACTTTGTTGTGTCTGTTGTAATCAGAAGTTGAGCGCAGCCAGCATCAGAAACCTGGTAGTTTCAAGCTCCACAGTGATTGTGCTGAGAATTAGGTTGGAAAAGGGGACCATGCAGTGATTAAAGTGTAAAACAGGGGAACTGAATGTACAAACAGTCTATTGAAATGCTACTTGATACTGTGTTCGTTTAAAAAGTAATCAATAATTATTTTTATAAAGTTTAAGTGTTATTTAAAATACAAGTAAACAGTGGAGGAATAGATACTATCAAGCTTGACTGCAGGATACACTCTGTTCTCATATGAAGATCATGAGGTTTTTAATGTTATGGTAGCACTAGATAAAGTCTCTGGAGGAGAGACTGTTTTTTTTATGCATAGGCTAATCCAGAAACCTGGCTTAGCTGTTCTGTTTTCACTTACTGGCTGCTGTCATACTACAGTGTAACAAAATGGAGGTTTCTTTTTTTAAAATAATGGAATGAGAGGACTTGTGGCCCCATTTTTCTAGCATTGTATTAAATTGATTTGTTCTTCCCTTCTATCTTAATTTTATTCATGGAATACATAGATAATGATTGCAAGCTGATGAGGAAATAAGACTTGCAAAAGATGTGTGTTTGTTATGCTTGTTCTTTGCTTGAGAGCTTCAAGTTTCTTCAGTTCTTAGAAAGTTAGTTGATATGTTTGTATTGAAAATGAAAAAATTGTCAAGTCTAGGATGCTGCTTTTTTACATATGGAAAGGATGTCATGTGTGTCTAGTGCATGTCTAATATAGTTTCTGACAAAAAAATTGTTGTCTGAGCATGACTTTAATCTTTTTAATGTTTTCTAGAACACAGCCGAAAACAGTTTTTGCAGAAGTGGAACCAGAAGATGATGAAACAGACAAGCCAGAGTGGAAAAAACGTAAAATTTAAAAAATTTGTTTTAAAGGGTAATTTTAGAGCATTTGAAATAAAAGTGCAGCATTTATTTCTTTATTTTTGGTAGTGAATCAAAATCTGAAAGCAAAAATTACTTCAGTTTGTAAAACTTATTGCCGTGTTTTATGGAGGCATACCAAAGCAGCTTCACACAAATGATAAAGGTGAACAAACTTTAATTTGTAACCAAATCCAAACATCTGAAACCAAAAAGATGATGGGGCTGACCAAAACAATGCTCCAATGACATTTAACAAACCATAGGTTCGGTGTACCACTTGGGGAACTTATTATTACACAATGACACAGAAGAATGATGGCCCATAAGAAATGATGACTCAAAGTGTGCACACACTCACTGAAAGAGAAGCCTCTCACCCAAGGGTACCCAGAAGATTGTCTTCAAGGTCTTTTCCAGCCTAGATGATTCTGTGTGATCGCTCGCCCAAGGGGGCGAGGGCTTATTCAAGGATACCCAGAAGAAGTATTCAACTCACCAAGAGGGGAGGGGAGGGAAGTTTTGTTGGGTGGCATCCCAATCCCAAGGGGAGGGCTTCTGATCACAGACTCGCTGCTCTGAGGAGAACCACTCGAAGGGGGTTTTGTAGCCTGGTCAAATCTGAGCTGTGGTGATATATGGTCAGCGTTGTAGAAAATTCTCTCAACCAGGGCATTTCACTGGCTGAGGACCTTGTCTGTTGACTAGGGGTCCCACCTCCCTTTTCCTGCTGTGAGGAGTGGGGGGGATAGTGCGTGCTGGTGTGCACCCGTCCAGGGTGCGTTACAGGGCACATACATGACAGCAACCACAGTGTGTTGGCAGAGGCACAAGGGTAAGGGCGCTGTGTTAAAAGCCATAGCCCGTGCTGGGGCGTGGTGCTCCTGACATACAGCGTAAAAAGGGATTGTTGCATTACACTGGATTGTAATCCCACATCTGAATTTTGTAATAAGGAATTAATTATATTGTGCAAAAACAGCGCGCTCTGTCTGTTTTTAGCTTTGTGTTTTAAGTGAAAAATAGTTAATTATAAATACAACTCCAGTGAATTAATTATATTGCCAAATTTTCAATTACTGCCAACTTTACAAATGCTTTGTCATGAGTGTTCAATGATTTTAAGTACATAAATAAAATAATACAGTTTCTGAGCCTCCTTTTTATTTTTTTCTAGTTAAGATTTCACAAATTGCCCCCTTTGTTTCAAGTATAACGAAGTTCACACTTTGTGTGAATTTTAGAAAACTTGTCTATTCTTTTTTAATGGTGTTCCTGTTAAGTATATGTAGTATCTCATAGTATTGTATTCATAAGTGTTAGGATAGAGCAGAGCTGTGTATTTATTATCAGATCTTTGTATCTTGTGACTTTGTTGTATGCCCAAATTACATATATTCTGCCTTACACTGTCTGAAGACTGATACTATCTTTTATAAAGTTGTGGCTTAAATATTGACAGTTTTCATTGTTTAACACAAAATTGCAATTCTTAATGTCATAAAGCGAAGGACAGATTTAAAACTAATGTCCTTTAGGGAAGGAGAACACAACCTAGGTTAGTTCTAGGCATTTATATTGTGATTGTAATAATACATAATATGCTAAGTATTGTGATTATAATAATATGTAATATAGCAGGAAATCTGCATTTCCACTAAGATTAGAGAGTAATAGACATCCTAAACAATCAAGCATTCTTAATTATGAATAGATTCTGAAGGCATGTTTTAAGGCTATATTTAGCAAAGCACTTAATCGCCTTCCTAACCTCAAGTGTGTGGTCCTGATAATCAGCAGAGTTTAGATTATTTTTTTTTAAGCACTGTTCCGCATCACTATTTTATCATATGATTTCCTTCTCCAAGCTTATTTATCTTTCTCAGTTAATCATTTTTATACTTTAGGGAAAAGTAAGCCTGGCTTCAGAACGTGTAGTGAGCATTGCTGTAACGTTACCACAACAAAATATTTTCACTGCTTTCACTCAGTTTAGTCTTTTAGTGTTGTCTTTGTCCCTTGTAAAAATATTTTAGTACGTACTTGTGTAGAATAGCAAATCAATGCTTAATTTACATTTGCATCTGTAATATGTAGAATGAAGGAATGTAGAATGTGGACAGTTAAGAGGAGGAGAAAAAGTACCAGATGAAGAGCAGTGCTTAACAAGACCTGCTAAACACCTCCCTGTGCAATGTCCCCCTCAACAAATTAACATTAAATGGCATTGTTTCATTTAAGGCTATTTTTTATCATCTTTTCAAACTACAAAATAAAGTATTTTCAAATAAATTTCTATAAAACCTTGAATAAGATTTTCAAAGGATTAGTATGACCTTGGTTTTAGGCTGCCTATTAACAGTTTATCATTTCTGTTGTTAGTTTTTTACTGAGGCAGTGTGGCTTAGGGCGCAGAGCTGCAGGGAAAGGCAGATGGAAAAATGCTGCAGCTGTTCTCTGAGCTTGAGGGAAGCTTCTCCTTTTATGTTATTTATTCATATCAGCTGGATGGTTTCCTAATTCTTGAAAGAATGGGTTCTGTAAGTGAACCCTGCAAAATAAGAGTTCGTCATTGTTACAGTGATTAATTGTCTTGAATGACAGTTTGAGCAGCCTAGAATTTAAAACACTGCCTGTGCAGATATGTATTAAAAAGATTTAAAACCAACTTAAATTGTACTTACATTTTAAGTCTTGGCTTGGTTTGTCTGCCATAGTCCTTACATTGGAATTTCAGGCATGTTCACCAACAAGGCAAGTCTTAATGTATTTTTTAATCTTGAACAGCTCAGTGTAAGAGTTAATCCAGTCAGGAAGGAGATACGAACAGTCTGTTTGACCGTACTTGGGACAGCAAACTCTGACTCAACCTTTTGAATTGTCCAGGGAAAAATCTTAACGTTGAAACTATTAACATGATTAAATATTTGGTATGAAAGATAGAATTGTACTTGCAAACTGGAAAATTGTATTATTTTTTACTAACCTAATTTTCTCTTAAACTTCATGAAACACCTAGGTTTTAGTAATCACCAAGTTGTAATCTTCGTCCTCCATGTGTCCATATTTGGTGTTAATGTGGCCAGAGTCCAGATAGGCTTTTGTTTCCATATTTCTGAAGCAAGGTGGATGAAGACTTGTTTACAGAGGTGCCACAATCATCACTAGCACTTTATCATGGAGAATGGCTGCCATGATGTTTTCTCCAAACCTGGATCTTTCTCTCCATGTCTATGCAGCTTCTAGATGTTTTGTTATAGCCATTTATGGTCTTTTGTCCTTTGTGCTGATGACTAAGTTTAAAGACCAGCTGTGAAGTACTACATGCTTATCCATAGGACCAAGGCTTTTCCTGCCAGATCATTGTCATCCACTAGTTGTCCTGGTTTCCCATTTCTTCTTTATGTTGCTGCCATTGGTATAGAGGTCTTCATTTGATTCTGTAGTCCTTTGTGTTGTCCTATCCTTATTCCTTTGTCCTATCTTATTTTTTAAGTCTTCTGTAGCAGGTGAGAAGATTGCTAAGGCTGTCTTTGAGTCCTGGCACTTTTCCTCTGGCTGTTTGCAGCTGCTTCATGATTATTTTAAGTTCCTCTCTGGTCTACTTCCTATGACCTATCATGTACTGAAGATGATACTTTTGCATCTGTTTCTGTGATTGATAGAAGAACTGTGAATTCATACCCAAGGGCCTCCAGTCATTGGCTTCTTGCTTATAATTACATGCCTAGTTTGATGTCCTCACACCTGCCTTTTTTCTGTTGGGCTATAGAAAAATACCTATTATGGGAAGAGAAACCATGAATCTTTATCAAACTTATCAGTTCAATCTTTGCTGGACCCTCCTCCTTTGCTGGAGGAGTGTTTTTTAAGGAGTGGCACTGCTGAGAGCCATCCTCTTGATGTATCTTTATCCATTAATAAAATGGATAAAGACTTCCAATGCCTTTGGGGGGTGGCCAGCATGAGACATTTGTAGCTCACACCCTCCTTTAACACTGAATCATTTGGATTTTGATATGGTCTTTTACTCACAATAGTAATACAAAATCCCTCTTCTGTTTCCTTCTCATGGTAGATGTCCTTCTAGCCTGCTTCTCAGCAGTGGGAACTTCCTGAAAGCCCTACAGTTACCCTTATTAAAAATCAGCAGGCTTGTTCTGACTTTACCATGTGTGGGCCAAGATTTTGGTAGGTTCTGTCCCTTGTTGATCCCTGAGCTCTTCTTAACTGCTGAACTGTTATCGTGCATACGTGTAAATAAAGAGTTTGATAGCTGGCTAGCAGAGATGTCTTTATGCTTGCCTGGCATTGAAGCATAGATACATCCTACTACATCACTTCTTAAATCTGCTAGGATTTTTGGCTAATCCCATTTAAAAACAATTTATACAATATGCATTTCATCTGTCCTCTGGGACTCCAGCATCTAATTGCTTCACTGCAGTCTGGATACCTCTGAAACACAAGATATTTCTCTGTAGCATATAATCCTTGTTGAAATTTGCTTTGGTTATCAAAGCTTCCTATCTTACATGCAAATGTGTTGGAGCATGCTGACAGTCTCCCACTTTGGCAGCGCTGTCTTATACTCAGATCAGCTTGTTGGAATCTCCATAACCTATGTGTTGCTTGAGTGCCTTGGCAGTAGTTGATGATTTATTTTTTTTTTTGATGGCTGTTGATCAGGCAGTATGTTCATCTTGTACTCTGAGAGATGACTGAAAAGAAGGCTGATTCAGAAAGCATAGCCACTAAGTCTTTTTAAATTTTTTTTAACCTTAGCTATCATGGAAGGCTGTTGTATGTCAGGGCTATGATTTTTCTTACTCTTTCAAAGATGAGCCTGCGGGTTCTGTCATTTTTCCTCATATCATGAAATAGTAGATGCTACAGATGAATACCTGCAGTAGATTAGCTGGACTAGATGGGTCCTTAAGAAGTTGTAGTCCATCCTTGACTCAAGTTGCAGCTATAACTGAACCAGGTCTGGCATGTTTATTGGATCATCTCTTTAAACACTCCTATGGTAGATGCTGCACAATCTCCCTAAACAATCTGTTCCAATGCTTCATTCTTAGCAGTAGAAAGTTTTTCATCATCTCTAAGAAAAATATTCTTACAATTTAAACCCACCGTTTCCTATCCTGTTCCCAGCAGCTATGAAAGTCAGTTTATGACATACCCCTTTGCAGCAGCTTTTTACTATATTTGAATTTTCTTCTCTTGTCTCCCCATATTCTTTCCTTTTTCCTTTATGGTTTATGTTTTCTGATATATCATAATTATTTGCTTTTCTCTGCCTTGTTCTGATTGTCCACATTTCTTGAAGTGTACTGCCCACATTGTATTCAGTCTTTCAGATGAAGCTGCTTTTTTAGCACTAATGAGTAATGTTTGCATGGCTCATTACAGTCTTTTTTTTTTCTCTGAAGTTTGACACTACAGATTTGTGTCCAGATCCTAAAACCTCTCAAACTCCACAACCTCCAGTGTAAATCTGCTGTCCAGCCAATTCACTGTCTAGTGGTTATGTAGTATTCTTAAATATTGGATTTTGTAATTTTTACTAAACTTTCACAAAATGTATCACCATTTTGTTCAGATTATTTTGAATTCTCTCTTGGTCCCAAAGTGCCTGCAACTTTTTACAGTGAATGTAATGAATGTTTTCTTTGTTTGTTCAGCTAAGCTGCTATTGAAGTTGGTGGTTAGTGACAAATACATAGCATTTCCCGTATGTATGGGAGGGAAATGTTTCATAGAGTGTTAATTTTCTTAAGGGTTCATAAACTTCTAGTTAATGTACTCAGAAATTTTTTGAAAAACAGTTACTTTTCCTAGAAATTGCTGGATTGCCTTCATGTCCTTTTGTTTCAGGATTTTTTTAATGGCTTCGTCCCTTTGTGTCCAGACAGAATCCTTCAGACATTAACAGTGTTAGGTGTTGGAGACCTACCACATTCTGAATATATTTCCAGCCTGTACCAGTGAGGTGCTTCAGTCCTGAATTCTCACTTATTTTAATTCTTCTCTAATAAAAAAAAATGTCATCTGCTGTAATCTTGTGTAATCTGTGAATTAGCAGTAGGGCTAGCCACACACCTATAGGCATACATCTGGTCTGATCTGCTCTAGGATTGAATTACTACAGTCACACCTGCCAAGAGCCGTGATGCTCCTTGTGGTTGCCTTGTTTGTGGTGATCGTGTTGCCCACACATTGACTTCACTAAACTCCACGCATGATGGAAGCGGCAATGTTTCTTATTCCACATCTTTCCTGTTCACCATCTGCTCTTCCAGTGGCCTCAGGAACATTTTACTGAAAATCACCATCTAGGCATTTTTCTAGCCTATTACTAATGCTTGTCAAGATCACTGGGATTGCATTGCATTAGCTTGCAGGTGTTAGGTGACACTTAGTGTTCAGGTTCCATAGTGCTCAAATGCTGAGGAACTTGGAGCTTGTTAGAGATACTCTCTGGAAGTCTCTCTCTTTGGCTGCTGCCTGTACTCCTATTCCTTGTATACCACTGAACACCCGGTATCTGTTTCTCATCCTCAGGGGCACCATTGTTCCTAGACTGGATGTCGCCTCTTGCGGTTTCTCCTTGATTTTTGCAGAGTGTGCACCTGACTGAAACCTGTGTTTCTTGTCCATCCCTGTCCTGTGTGTCTTAGCTTGATCCTGTGGATCCATTGTGCAGCCTGGGATGCCTTTTAATATGGAGTTGCCATTACTAATAACAGGCCAAGGTTTTGTATAATGCTAAGAGGCCTCAGGGTTTGCCTGGGTTTGGACCTGTCTTGGGCTGCCTGCAGCTTTGAGCTTCTTCAGCTGCTGTCTAACAACCATGTGACCATTGCTTCAATTCTTTAAGGTTTTGCTTAGCTTTGTACAATGAGGGGAAGCCCATGTTATGATTCATGGCTTTGTAATTCCATGTGGTGGTTCCATGTTGAATGAACTATTGATGACCCTAGGAATACAGCATAAAGGAGTACAGGCATGGCGTGATAGCAGAGGCTTTGAAAGTGTCAGCAAGGGACTATGCCAGCAGCCCTGGGGCTAAAAGGAATTTGCCAGTAGTAATTAATGGAACTTTAAGAGCTGAATAAACTGGTTTAGGGATAGCAAAGAGGAAACAAATCAAGTATCTAACAAATACAAAGCAGGCTATAGATAGTAAATCTGACCACAACATGGAACTAAAGAGAACAAAGAAAAAGCAAGGGCTTAGTATGTCTTGCAAAATGCATAAAAATAATCCCATGCAGATTCTAGAGTGAGGAGGAAGAACCCCTCACCTTACCAACATCAGTGTCCCAGAAAAGAGCTAGGGTTCATAACAACTTGTCGCAACAGCCACCTCTCCCATTGCCCCTCAGACTCAAGCCATCACCTTAGGGCCCAGGGGGATGGCAGATGGGTGAGAAGGGGTGTACCCCCTAGGGATTGTGTGTATAGTCATTTTAACTGTTGCTATGCAGAATTTTTCTGTAGTAGTATTTATTTTTGTGGCATTGTATATAGGCATGCTTCTTCATCCCACGCAAACTGCACATGAAGTGCAGCCATTCTATGCCAGTTAGGGATTAACCTTTTTCTGTATTATTCACTTCCCTTGTTACTTGGTGGCAGCCCTCTAGTACAGTGAAACCCAAGTTTGACATGGTTTTATGCAAATAAAGGGCTCTGAAATTCAGGAGTCTGCATGTGATTCTAATAGAAGACATCTCTTAGCAAACAAACTACGGATTTTCTAACACTAATTTGAAGCATGAGCAAGGGGGCTGCTCTGTGATGAAGTTGGTATATAGTTTGCAGTTGCGTCTTCATTTAAAATTACCTGACTAAGCACAGGCAAACATCAGAAATATTCCAAATAGAGAGGTCAACATCTTTAAAATAGCTTTTGCAAGCAATGTTACCAAGAATGGCTCTAAGTTTTTATCGCATTTTCCAATAAGAGCTCCTTGATTATTCACAGTATAATTTCGATGTGTCTTGGTATATGTTTTAATTAAGTGGCTGAGTTAATAGTAAAAGCATATATCTATTATAACATTTTTGGGAGAACATGAGGTTTCCAGGGTTTTTTCAGTTAATAACACTATAATTTGTGCTTATAGCCATGTCCCCATAGCTTACTAGTGCATCACAGAATTGGGGCACAACTGCATTGTTATTGTAGCCATTCAGAGAAAATTAATTCACTCCTTAAAGGCACAATGTAGTAATCAGAGGAAAAACAGAAGTAATCCCAGACTAAGAAACTAAGGCACAGTGACTCAGGAATTTTTACCTGAAAATGCATGTCATCTGAACACAGCATGAGCTCTTGCAGAAGATGAGGAAACAGGTCATGATAAATTATAATAGGGCACAGAGATGAGTGGGAGGTGATCAGTGGGATGCTGCAGGAATAGGGAGTTTATGTCCGGTTTTATGTAACATCATTTTAAACTACCTCCTTCGAGATCATTAAACAGGATGTTAATGAAATTAACAGATGATGCAGATGAATACTGCAAACACCACTGAAAAAAGAGAAGCAGGAAATAACAAGGAGTCACCCTGACAAATGCAAGATAATACATCTGGAAAACAGTAATTCAAAATGCAGATTATTTTTTCCTCTGTGGTGGAGTGACTCTCAGCTACACCAGAGTTGGTGGATGGCAGTTTGTGTTTCTGTGTTTCCTCTGACAAGGCAGACCATAAAAATGCATGTGGAGCTTTTGCCAAAAGGATTACTCCTGACTGTGCAACATGAGTGACATCCGGATTGGGAACGTAGCACCTTCTGTCTTGCAGCCACTGACGAGTACAAAACTGGTTGGGTTGGCTTTCATCTGAAAATCAGCTTGGTAAATACCACGTAGGGGAGTCTCCGAGCACCAGATGCTTATGTCATGTACCACAAGTTAAAAGTGCTCCTTTCTATGACGAGTCATGCAAATTTAGCTGGCTCTCTGAGAGGCAGATTCTTGTCTCCTAACAGCTTAAAAAAATCTTTCTCTCTCCTGCTTGTAATTGCAGATCTTTGCATCCTTAAAATCCTAGAGTTTTCCAGGGAAGTTGCAGGAAGGTAGGAGACTTTTTATCTCTCTCTCTTTCTCCTTAGTTTGGAAACTCACATTTCAGAAAGTGATTCTGCTCCTCTCTTCCCAGTCATGCTGTTATCCATACAGTTGTGCTTCAGGTGCTTTGTTTTAGAGTTTCTCATGATTGTTGAATAGTTGGGACAGACATTTTTCCTTTGTAAAAACAACCTTTGCACACTTTGGGGGTTGATTTCATTTCCCTCCCCTGTCTTCCCCTGCCTGTAAACAGTATATAGAGATGTCAGGGAAACACGATAATGGGGAAAAAGTACCCTAATATTGGATTTACCAGCCTATTATAAATTGTCCATATGTAGTAAGGTGGAGAATACTTCATGTCTGGTTAATTTACTAGACACCCCACACTTAGCCTCCAGATCCATGATCTTTGTAAAATTTGGTGTTTGGACAATGTCAGCACAACAGGCTCCTGCCCAGGAGGCTCTTCTTCAGCCTGCAGTGACACCACTGCTGGTGACTACCACAAGGCAGATTATCCTTGAATGGTAAGGATTGTTTAGAAAATTATTTTGAAATGAGTGTTCTGTGTTACACTGACAAAAAAATATACGACAAAACCTGATGGTTCAAACTTTAATCTTGTGGATTAACAGGTTCACATGCTAAAGTAACTGACATCAGCTTTGTCTTTAATGTGACAACCATTTGTATAGACATACGTGTATACATATCTTGTTTCTTTTATTGATGGGAGCGTGCTATTCAGGGATTTATGCTCAAGAGCTAACATGCTGTGTATTTCAAGTGGTGCACTGACTGTATGGATGGGCAGTTATCTTGGGAGGTATTTACCTTAAGCAGTATCTTGGGTTGAAATGTGAAGGACCAGAGAAACTGAAACTGGCCATGTAATCAATGGGAGGCTCAGCCAATGAAGCAACAAGTGGAAGAATTCGCAGTTGGTTTTTTAACCTGAGAGACTCACCCCAGTTGGGGTACGCTTAAACAAAACACTGATATTAACCCTTTGCAGAATGGAACAATGCACTGGAATATCGCAGAGAGCCACAAAATGGAAAAAAAGAATTTAAAAAAAAAAAAAAAAGGAGAGAGTTAAACTGATGTGCTGAAAATCATCTTGCTGAGATTTTCTGCAGTGTTGAGGCACACATTTTCAGTTATCCTCAGCTCTGAAGTTCAGACTTGCGGGATCCTATTGCACTCACACTTTTTTAGGAAACCTTTCTAGGAGTGGTGGGCCTCACAGATGGGCACCCTAGGCCAGTTGTAGGATGAAAACGAGAGATGGCAATGCACACCCATGCATCACAGCCCACGGTCATAAAAAATTAACTTTCAAAGGTCCATAACACTGTAATGGAACCCCATGCTTACTAGTCTATCTGTTCTCCAAAGACATTGTAAAATCATCCCATAATGCAAGAAAGATTACAGAAGAAAGTTTCAATGAAGATGATGGCTGTCACATTCCCAAATGCAGTGAGAGATTTAGCTGTTTACAGTGTGATAATCTTTTAGTTGAGGGTCTATAAAATGTCCATTTGTAGGATTCTTTTGTTAATTTTTACTTGCTTTTAATTCACGTTTACACTACAAAAATAAAAGGGAACCTTTAGTTCTGGAAATTATGAAAGTATCACAGCGGTATATATTCTTTCTGTTTCTTTTAACCACTCGTTTTACTGTCCAGCACACTGTCCTGCTCTGGCATACAACAGAGTTTAAACAGTTCTGTAAGAGATGTTAAATGTTTTTCTTTGAGAATGGGAAAAAAAAGTAACTTCATGAAATTCTAGAGTATCCCTGCTTCCCACTTTCTTGCTGTTCTACAAGAATCCTTGCTTGAGTTCAGGCTTTTATTCTGTTAGGTACTTCTCAAACTTACGATCAGAGATGGTATCATCTGCTCTAAGAATCTAAATGGGAAAAACAACTATTACTGCAGGATTGAACAAACAGAAATACAAGATGAGAAGAGTTAGTCAAAGTCAGATTTGTGGCAGATCTAAGAATATAGTTCAGATGTTGCAGTGTCCCTTTGGTGCTCTTACCAGCATCTAGCTGCTGTGAGGAAGCCTGTAAGACATTTTTTCAAACCAGGGAAATATTCTTATCTTGTAGTTGCAGTCTAACTTTTGTTGGTTTGTGCTTGTCACAGAGTTACAAACAGTGCTGTTTAACTGCATCAGCAGCGATTTGGTTGTCATGAGAAACTGAATCCTTCAGGTTGTGGCCATATTACACTGGCAATTCAGATTGTACTGGCTCCTGTGGAAATATACCCTGACTGACACATCACTTAATTCTGCTTTGTGCTTGTCTGCCTGCACTCTGCTCCTTACCTTTCTCCTCCTGGCGCACCATACCCTGTGCACAGCTGAGGAACATTTCACTTCCTTTGGGAAGCGAGGGCACTGCGCTCGTTCTCCACAGCCCAGGCTCAGCATTGATGATGTTTATTGCTGAATCACACTGCGCTGCTTGGGAGCCAGAGTTTTTTTAATTGGAAATGATTGGAATCACAAACATAGAGCCCTCTGCCTACAGGGATGAATGCAGGGGCTGCAATCCGACAGTCCTGGACAGAATCAAACCTTGCTATTTTGCTTATGCTGTTCATAAATGCCTAGACAAACAGACAAGACTGCAGCGGGACAGCTAGATGGTCTCCTAGTCCCAAGGCACAATCAGCATTTCCATTTGCTTCACTCAGCATTCCTGCGTGGCTGGGCTTTAGTTTAATTTTTAATCTGTCACTTAAATGTGATTTTTTCACAGGGAATTTTGCAGTTAGTTTTTACCATATGGAGAATTTTTATTGTTAATTACTGCAGTATCATTTAGACACAGAGTAGATGCTTGGAGGGGGAAAGCTGTGCACAGCTAGTTGCCTTCTGCAGCACAAACATTCAGCTCCCAACAGTAACATGATTTGTTTAACTCCTACTAATACCACAATCAAAAATACTGTGCCAGTAGTGCAGAGAAAACTGGAGTTCAAGAGCCAGCACCTCTGCTAATGGAAATGAGTCCTAAGGAGATGCTGTTGCTTAAGCCAGCTGAGGATGTTGCCTTGGGTTTTAGCATGTTTGTTTTTCCAGAAATTGTCACAAAGACACTAGTTTTGTTTTAATTAGACAGAAAACTGGGCCAGAGTTCTGTCTGCATATCGGAGCACTGCAAAGTGGAAGAAGTGAGTCTGTGCCAGCACAATGTGAGCATATCTCCGAGGTGAGCTAGTTGATTACACAAGGGACAGGGATCTGCTGCCAGATCTCCGGGCTGGAGAACAGCTCTGGGCAGCAGCAAGGGAGAGTGTGCAAGAGAGAAAGTCAAATGTCCAATACAGGGATGGGGGGGATTAGCAGAACTGGTTTTGGGGATCATAACATACGAGTTGGCTTTTACGTGTAATCTCCTTCAGTGTGCTCCATCATAAAGTGTCTTGGTACAAGCACTGTAGGTAGTATCTTTCCTGTAATTGCGAAGAGATCTGTCAACCTCTTTTCAGTACGTTTCTATAGGCACAGAAACTTCTGATCAATTAACAATTAGAACTGAGATTTAGTGTGTTAAGTCATTAAGATGAAAAACACTATAAAAAGAGGGAGTTTTTTTAAAGCTATGATTCTCATTGATAGGGCATAGTTATGTAAAAATATCAGGCAGAATGCTGAAGAAAGGTGAATGGGATCAAACAGGATTATCGGGCTGTTCAGTGTGTGGTGCGATCTGTGGAGCCTGTACATGCAGTATGCATAATATGCACCTTACCTGGAATGCATGCACAGCACCTGGATGCAAATTGCGCATGGGATTCCTGCAGTGAAAGCCCTGCTTTCTTATTTCTTTTCAGAAATGGCCACTAGCACGTCTAATCTACCACATTTAATTTGTATCTGGAACTGGTATACTTATAAATGGTGTCAAATATGCATGTGTCTGCTGTTAATTGATTGCAGGGAATAGGCTTGCAGATGCTGTGGCATGTAGCAAAAAGAAGTCCTTGCCCAACAATTTTTCTGGTTTAAAAAGTATTTTCCTAGATATTTTGTGAAACTACAAGAAACAGCTACTTTTAGCAAACCAGGTGCCTTTACTTGAGCATGTATGTGTCTGGTGCTTGAATTAAGGCTTGTATCACCTTACCGTTTTCTTAGTATTGTTCTCAACAACAGTCATTATAAAATCCCAAGGTCCTGTGCCATATATTAGTGCCATGAACACCATTAAAACTGTGATGACCAGCTAATGATGTGTCAAGTTGAGCAGCAGAAGCCTTGAACATGTTTTGAAGAGAGGGTTCACTTAACAGAAAATAACACCTTGAGATTTGTCTAAAGAAACAATTTTAAACCAGGAAAATAACCTTGGAAAAAGCATCTGGATATTAGACAGTTATTCAGAGCTCACAATACACTGTGGTACTGTATGTGGCTCACTCAATAGCTAAAATTAGGTGATTATGTAAGGCAACCACAGCGTACATCTGAATAGCTACTGTATTGGGTTAATGATGTCACTCATCTTTATTGAGTCTTTAGCTATTCTATGGCTTGGCTGGGGGGCAGCGTGAATTCAGGAGTCATGAAATCATAGCCAAGTTAAACTTTAGTGAAGTAAACACAACAGAGCTTTTATAAGGGAAAGCAAAACAACTTCCAACCAAAGGTCTCCCATCATGATGCCCAGGTGATGTTGCCACCAGCTGTTATTCCTTGTAAACCTTCAGGAAAGCATGTTAATAGAAATGTTACAATAAATCTATCAGTTGATAATAATAAATTACAATATATCAGCCATTGATTTGGAGAGATCAGATGAGCTTTTGATTTTAGTATTTTGATTGCTGGCTATGAAATTGATGATGTTTTCATTGAGGTCCTATCACTAAGACAATTTATGAGCTCTCTACTGATGATGTGTATAAGTAAGTACATGTATGCCAAAGGTAAAGTGAGAATTAAGTTTTATCCACACATAGTAATATGCCTTAGCTTTCACACCAGATACAATCCAAATCCAAATGGAATGTCCCATCATATTTTTCATAAAAGTGATTTATTTGTTCACCTATGTTAAATGCTGTAGCTTTTTCACATTTGGCAGTGATGTATACACCATACATTTCTCCACCCAGTTGCTGAGCTTTTTTCTGAATGGTTGCCAATTTTATGTCAGAGAAGACTGAGAAGGATCATCAAGTAAAGGTGAGGATGCAGAGACAGACAGGTTGGTTTCCTCAAATTTTGTGTGACTAAGTGGCTCTGAGCCGTGTCAGCAGTTGCTCAGTGTCATGGCTCTGGTATCTGCATGTGGATCATGCCTCTTTAGAGCTTTAGGGCTGCCCTTTAAGTTTCTCCATGGCCTTCCTCTTCCAGTGGCCTCAAGTGCTGCTATCACAGGCCCTGTCAGACAAAGCCTCTACAAGGAAGAAACCTGTAAGTAAATGAAAGCCTGTTTACTTCTCAGGTGGTGGCCAGACCTACAGAGTCATAGGGCTTTAAAATGCCAGAAGTAATTGTTCTGGGGATAACTTGGGTGATGAGTGACAAGGGTCGACGCTGGGAGCAGGGCGTTGGTGTTGGCCACACTTTTCAGCCCTGGCAGTGCACGTGTGAGCGCCCATGCTGGCCACAGGCAGAGCTCTGCTCTTCCAGAGCAGAAAGCAAAGGCTGTATTTGGAAATTCGCTCTTTTCCTAGATATCTACTCCCTTCTTTGAAGTAACCAATCCCACGCATTTCCTGTCAGGGGTCCCCCAGGCCCCCACAGCCTCTTTTCACTCTCTTCTCTTTTGATCCAGAAAGCTGCCTGCTTTGAGAAAGTTTGCTGGGGATTGCACTGTACTCATTTGTTTGCAATGAATGAGAAGCACTTTTCATTTTCTCAGAGTTATTATTGCCAGATACCATGTGTACACATGTTGCAGACCATCTTGCAGAGGGAGCTGGCAAATCTGCAAAGCTGATGCGCACGGCTTCTGCAACTGAAATAAGTTCCTCTCAGCCAGACTGCTGCTGAGGCCAGGAAACACACATTTATTGCTCTCTGTAAGATCTCAAAAAGAGGGTTTTCTTCAGTTGGATTTCAACAGTGATATTGCAGGCCAGCCTCCCAGCTCCAAGCACCCTTCTGCTTTCTCACTGCACTCTCATCAGACCCATTTGCTGAGCAGTTTCACCAATTGTCAGCAGCACAGGCAGCCTAGAGCAAGAGTTAGACTTTTGGGGAACCCTTAGAAAGCACATGGGTGATGAGATTAAAACTGTGCAATTTAGGACTCTCAAGTGATTCTACTTTTAAACTGATGTTGTGGAACTTGTTGCGATCTTCTGTTGACTTCAGTAGGATGGTTCTGTAGTGGTTAGTTTTCAGAAAGGAGTGGCTTTTTTCTTCTTTATTTTTTGTTTTACCATGTCCCTTAAAGTGTGAATATGTATGCCCTGATTAGCATCCCATCAGTTGGCTGATCACAGGACTCATCAGGATGGACACAACCTACATGCAGAAGTGCCAGAAGCAGGTAGCTAAGGATTTTTTTTTAAATCTGGTGGGATATTTCATCTCTGCAGTGTCAGAGTGCTTTGTTTCAGCTTTGCTGTATGCCCTGACGTGCTGTGTGAGATCCACGGGAGAGGTGATCTGAGCTCCCTTTATTGCTTGCCATAGGAAGCATTGGCTGAACGGATGAGTTATCACAAAAGGTTTCTGTTTTGATGAGCCAACTTCTGATAGAGAAACAAACTTCTGACTTTGAAAAAGCATAGAAAAAACAGTGAATCTTTACTGTTCTTCCTAAAATATTTGTTCATGGAAATGCATAAAAGTCGAAGAAGCATACTATTTGCTTGGTTCCTCTTGCTGAACAGTTGTCTGTGTGAATCCCTGTAGGTCTAAATGGGTCTGGTAACCACTGAAGCAGCATTCCTCCCTGCTGATCTTTCTGTGCTATTCCTTGGATGAGACTCAGAGGACTTGCTTTAACTTGGTCAGCCCTGAACTGGTCAGGCAGTTGGACTAGATGATCATTGTAGGTCCCTTTCAATTGAAACAGTCTATTCTATTATATTATGAGGCTTTGTATGGACACATACAGAGTGTTGATAAATCCTGAATCCTGTGCACAGTGGATGCCACTACACATTTACATACCACCAGTTTGCACTGCTGTGCCACTAGTAGCCTTCTCTTGGATGTGAATGTGGGCAAATATTTGCATTTCTCCATTGCATTGGCCTTGTTGCCCACAGTCACAGTGTCTGTGCCCAGGGAGGGCACAGAGAGCAGCAGCCCAGTGCCGTGGACCACAGCATGTGCAGCTTCTGCACTTGTGTTACTGAGCAGAGCAGGAAAGGGATTATTCCATGGGGCCTCCTGGAGAAAGGCAAAATTGGTACACACAGTGAGTTTTCACTGCTACTTATGGCTCTTGGAAGGGGATAGATGTAAAGATCAAGACATCAGCTGGGACATTTCTAGTGTTTGAGAAATTATTGAGCTGAAGCATTAAAAAGTGAAAGAGGCCCTGTTTTAAAAATATGCTATTTCTTGGGAAAAAAACAGCCATAAATGTCATCAACAGGCTAGAGAAAAGAAAGGCAATAGTACCAAATGATGCGTGGGACTAGGGGGGATGTGTGTTATAGAAAGCAGGTCTCTCTCTCATAAGGAACAACGTCTTGACAGTTTGAGAAGAGCTGACAATAAAACACATGATTAAATGAGTGCCAGAGAGCAGACTCAGCCATAAAACTATACATTTAGTGGCTGTCCTAGCTAAGCCATAGCAGTATTTATTGAGTTATAACACTGGAAGAGGTGAATAAACATGACTGAGACCATGTGAGCTCAGAGGGATTACCTTTGTTTTTAAGAGAGGCTTTACCATATTTGCTCAAAAATCTTCACACAGTGTAATTTTAAAGTACACTTTGAGTTTGTCGTGTCAAAGAAGATAGAGGAGTTTTATGGTTTATCATGAGGTGGGTAAAATAAACCAATACATGAAACTTTTAATGAATGTTCTTGTCCTAAATACAAGCATCTTTGTGGCCTCTGATTCTGTGTACTCCTGTTTTCCATTTATCCATCAGATGGTGAGGATGGGGAAGCAATATTAAGCTGTGCATTATTTCACCTTGTGCAAAAAAGCGTGTCATGTAGGGAAATGCCAGGTCATGCCACTAAAGTCACATAGGAAAAATCGATGAGATTTGTTTACATTAAATATGGCCAATATAACATCTATTCTAAAAGACTGAATAAAGATTTAAAGGGATTTAAAACCACCCCCCCAGAGCAGCTAGCCAAAGAGATATCATGACACAAAGGTGCTTTATTGGTTCATACTAGCACATAATATATAGACTCACTCAGTGAAATATAAACTGCAGGATACTACTGAGATTACTTGCATTGTCCTATAATGGCCATATATTACTGACACTAAGAAATCAGCCTAAGGGGTTACCAAGACTTTCTTAACAGATTAATGGAACAAATTCCAAGGTTTTGGAGAACTTTTTTTATCTGTTCCAAATTTTGCTCAACTAGTTGACAATCATAAAGGGAGGTTTCCATACTCCTTGCAAAAATGCCTTGTTATCACTGACTTGGTCTGAGATTTTAAATGTCATTCCCACTTGTAGCTGAAATGAAACCAAATATCCTTGATAGAGAAAAATTTGCTGTTAGCAGAATTTAACCTCCTAGATAAACACCAGAAAAAAATGCTGCAGAACTTTGTTCAGCTTGTCCCAAACGTCTGCCTCTTAGTTCATCTTAATTTCTTCAACGTGGTAGGCACCCAGCCCATGTGAAAGCCACAGAAAATTTCTCTTTTGGATATGTTTTTGCATTTATCTGGTTTCCTGGCCTGACAGACGCCCTTTTCCACTAATCTTCACAGCTTGGTGGGGTGGCCTGTACCACATTTTGGGTTCTCGCTGAACCCCCTGTTTGCAGCAGCACTTGGTCACAGTTTCTTGTCTTTGGGCTACTGTCATATCGCTGCCTTCAGTAACTACTGTTTTCAGGAAAGGCCAAATTATTGTCTATGGTCATTTATGATATAAGGCAACTCTCTGCGTAGCTCCCAAAAGACAAGATCCCTTTAATTAACTTTCTGTGAACGAAACCCAAGATTTGTTCCTAAGTCAGACAGGTGCCTTGGAGACCTGGGGTCTCCATGCATTGACAGCTCTGGTAGGTGGGTATCTGTTGGTACTGCACAGTGACCCAGCCCTGGGGCAATACCTTCTAGCTCCACAGCAACTGCACACAATGGTTTCACATCAGTAAAAATCTTATTTTGGCTGCCACATGATACATTGTATAGACTGACACAGTTGGACTTAGTTGAGTTCAGACCTGATATCTGTCAAGAAAGTTGGGTGTTAAATGACAGGGATTCCTAAAAGGATGCGACATGTTGCCTCTGAAGTTATTACTCTGATGAGATCCCCATCCAGCACCTGAAAGGAATTGGAAACAGAATGGAAAATAGAACTGAAAATATCAGTGTGCCTCTGTGAAAATCCAGGATTTGCTCTCATCTAGCATCCTGATGGAGACACCTTCCCCTCAGGAGGAACATGGTCCTACTGGAAGAGAGAGAGAAGACATGGATGGTGAGAGATATGAGGGCTCCTCAGATTGGATAGACCCATGTGGACTATGAAGGACGACTGGCAACTCATTAAGGCACAGGAATGAGTGGGCAATTCATGAAATGGACGTTCAGTGCCAGCAGAGAAGCACTTGCTTGCATTGCACAGAATTAAATTCCCCCAGAGCACAGGGGAGCCCAAAAGAATAAATTCATAGAGGAGGATGTTGGGTGCCTTCCCAGGGAGAAAGACCTGCCAAGGGCTGTTGGACACTGATAAAATATTTGGTTCAGAAAGTTCCCGAACTCTAAATTATTGGAGCAGGGGTGGGGTTTCCAGGGAAAATACCACTCCCAATTTGCATTTTTATTCTACTCTTTCCTTTCCTAGCTGAGGGCCACTACCAGAAATGCAGTGTTGGGAGATTTTCATCCTTGCACTGGCTGTGCAGCCAGTCTCGGCTCCAGAGAATCTGCCTAGTCCTGTGGGAAAGGAGTCTCTGCATCTTTCAAAATTCAGAGTTATCCAAAGTTGATCTCTAAGCTGTGGGGGTTTTTAAAGGAAATTTTTCATCTTCAGATTAAAGCTGCTATTAAAAATAATACCAAATGCTAACAAGAAGTGCCTGTTGACCCCTGCTTGTATCTCAGAGGGGAATGATTTTAACCTGAAATAAGAGTATATTTGGACATGTTTACAGCATCTGTGATGCCAGAGATTAATATGGGAGTAATGAGACAGTCAAGGAGGAGAAAACTGTGGGAGAACAGCAACAAGAGAGGGAGAAAAGAAGGGGGAAGTGGCAACATGGTATGAGCACAGTGAAATGTCTTGAAGCTCTGGAAATCCCAGGACACATGAAATAAGGTAAGAGAAACTTGAAATGGAAAGACTAAGAGGATTGTACAAGAAAATCTCCAGTTTTGATACACTTGTTTACGTTCCTGTGAAACTGAAGTAACTCCACGACAGTCAAGGGAGCATCTCTGGTGAGGATGTTGGTGGCTTTTGACCTGCTAGGATCATTTGAGGATGTGTGCAGCTCTGGGCCAGGCTTTGTGTCTTCCCTGGGGTGACAGAGAGGAAGAGTTCCTCATCCAGTGTGCTGACAGACAGAAAACCAAAGGTTGGGACAGTGGGAAGAAACCTATACCTGCGGCCTAGGGCTGGGATTGATGTCAAAAAGCTAGAGAAGTTGCCCACAACAGTTCAGTGCTGTGGGTAGTTACAGAAGTCCTCTGAAGCCTTTAAAAGCCCATTGTGTTTTTTGCCATTTCTTCAGCTGCAAAATGGAAATGTTTCCACACTTGTGACTGATATGCTTTGGGAAAAGTGAACGAAATGTGGCAGTTTGGAAGTGAAAAAGCCAACCATGAGTGAAGACGTCTTGGTGCTGACCTTGAGTACTGGCACTTGGTGCCTGCCCAAGAAAACTTCCGGGCATCAGACTGAGCTGAGCACCATGTTCCTCTCACTGGCATCTGCTGTAGCTTGTCTGAAAGCTGCTGGGATTAATACTGCTAGAATATATGGTTTGTTTAGCTATTTTTATTGACCCATGAATATACCTACAGTATAATTTATTGTAAGTTAGTAGCTCAGTCCTGTGATGTTTGCTATAGAAAATTTTCACTTTAAGCCAGTGGGACATTTTGCTAGGGTGAGGAGTGCAGGCCTGGCCTCTGCTTTGCCTTTTTTCTTTTCCATTGCAACACAATTAACCTTTTCATTAGAAGAGCTCTGGTCCAAATAAGCAAACTTCTCAATGTGTATTACTGAGCTGTCTCAAGCTGTCTCTTGCTTTGGAACAAAACATCTTTGTTCCAGCCATGCATGACATTTGAAGACCTATTTATACAATGTGTCAGCTCCATTTGTTTTCTTCATCCTGATATTTTCCTCTGTATTTTTAGTTATCCAGATTGCAAGGAGAGAGGCTGCTGCTGGTTTCCTCCTGCACTGTTACAGACAGAGGCACTGGCTGCCTTTGGCCTTTCTCCCCTTTTGTGGGCAGAGGTGAAATGACTCAAGATCAAACACAGTTTTTCCTACTTGATCCTCTCTTTGCTGAAACCACCACCACCAGACAGTTGTGGGATGGAGCACATGGAGAGCTTGCACAAGGACCTGGTAGTATTCTCTCCTGATGCCCTGCCTGTGGGTGATACTGCCTGTGGGATGGACACAGACGCAATCCCTTCTGCTGGAAGAGACTCTCTGAGGGCCACATTTCCAAGTTGCATCACTAAATATGCCCTCCTGCAAAATACATGCTTTTTCCTTAGACGTTCATAATTTGTCCCAAGTCTCTAATCAGCCCTTCTTCTCTGGCAGCATAATACTAACTCATGCAACAAACCCCAATGCTATATATAACAAAAAATACCCCAAACATCTTTGTCAAGATATCAAGTATTAAAACTTAACATCCTCCAGATATTAAAATCGAGTAAGTGTGAATAATTACAGGGTTTGGTCCATCCTCTCCCTTATAAATAAATTACCTAACTTGAGACACATCTTCCAGCAGGGGCCCAGGGCAGTGCTGTTCCTGCTTCTCAAGCAGAAACCTAATGCCTGTCCCAGTGCTGGCACTACCTAGTGAAAAACGAAGGTTTAAGCTCTTTTTGAAATCTTTTATGAACCTGCCAGCTGAAGGTTTCAAGCTGCTTTAACGCATGCAGGGTGACAAGGAAATAGCACAAGCCTTGCTTTAACCAGAAAATGAAGCTGAAGGTGCCAGCTCAGATGTGGTGAGCCTGGTGTTGAAATGGCAAAACCCCATCTGCTCTCTCCAGTATTATCCTCACCAGGAAGGTTGGGGAAGGAGGGTGAAACAGCTCCTTGCAAACAGAACTGCTCCAGTCAGCTATTATGTGGCCCACTCAAAGCCTTTGACAAGGCCAGGCAAGACTTCAGCAATGGCCTTTGTGCTTCCCCATCCACATAAGAGGTGACAGAATGTTTGGGCTATAAGATCAGAGATTGATCTTCAGAGAACCTCGCGGTTGTGTTTTACATAGACACCCCCTCTAGCTCAGGAAAGTGCTCTGCTGAATGTGAAGCTGCAGGTCATTTTCATGCCAAACACTTAATATGTGCCGTATTTAACCAGACTGCAGTCAGCAGCCTTCGTGCATGGTGGATGGGCTTCTGCTGCAAGGAGCGGAGGTGGTGGCATGCGAGAAGGAATGCCTTCAATACCATGTGCTTCAAAGGCAGTGTTTGCAAGCTTTGCTTTGTGTTCCAGGGGCTGGCCTAGAGCTGTGTGCATGGCCTCGCTCGGCACAAATGAAGCCAAGGCATCCATATGTTGTACATTACGAGAAAGAGTGTTTGATCTTCTGCTCCCTGGCTCACTGCTCAGATGCTCCCTCTTCCTCTCTGTAGCAGTTTCGAGGAGTACAGAGCCTGGTGTCAAAACCTGTAAGTCTGCAGGCATTTATAGGCTCTGTGATGGTAACTGCAGCACTTAATACAAAACAGTTGAGAAAATGTTGGCCACAGCCACAAAACCTGCCCTCATATTTTCCATGATGGTGGCGGAAAAGAAAATTCCTCAAGTTGTATTTTCCTATTTAAAGATGAAGGGAAAAGGACTGCCAAAGGGGATGGAATGTAGTCCAACTGATTTAATGCCTGGGTTAGCAAATCAAAATGCAAATCCCCTCCAAGTGCAGGAATTGTATGTATAGCCAAGGCCATCATGAAGCCACTGCAGACCCAGGGGGGCAAGGGACTATTTGGGTAACACAACTTCAAGCCTGCCATTAGGTTGATTCCTGTGTCACTGCTTACCATGCATTTTCAAGTAATTTATTGCAATGGCCCATTAATATTATATTCTGCTAAGAAGCCTCAGACATCTCTGATCCACATTAAATACACTGGTAAAATAGGAAAGCTCCATTGCATAGAGGACTTGCTGGCTCTTCAGCATTGTCCCGTGTGGGATGGGAATCTGGCAATATTGTAAACTGGAAGTGGGAATGGGAAAGAAGCACAAGCAACAACCAGGTAACAATAGAAATGAGTTTTATTTTGTAAAAAGTTATAAAATGAATATTGTACAAAAATAAAGTCTGTAGAGAACTTTGGTTGTTTAACATAAATGACTGAGACATAAATTGCAGGTGAAGTAAAAAACTCGAGAAGCACGCTCCTGTCTTCAGTAAGGTCTAAAAAAATTAAAAAAAAAAAAATCACAAACTTTACCCTTTTGTATTTTGAACATAGTGATTTGTTTGTTTATATCCCCTTCAAGCTGCACAGAAATGCTTTGGAGCAAGTTTTCAGCAACTGGGGCAAATGAAAGCATGCCTCTGAGTGCGGCCGCTGGTCAGCTACCCAGAAGCACAGCTGACCCTCAGCTTAGCAGGCTTTTACTGCCCCAAAAGTGCACATTTTTTGCATTTTTGCTGGTGGTGGTATCAGCTGTACCACCCCTGCCCCGTGTGGAAGAAAAGGTGTTCCCATGGCAGTGCAAGAATGGACCCTGTGGGTGGGCTCTGGGACTGCCCTTCATCTGCATGGGAAAGCAACAGAGATTGGAGCTGAATTGTATTTCATATACATGGTACATCTTTCTATGCCTGTTCTGGACTTTTTTGACTTCTACACCCTTCTTTACCACCCCCCCCTAAGGGGCCCCAGGGTAAAATGAGCATGGAGAGTCATTGCATGCATGAGATAAAAGGTTGGACCACTGTTTTTTGGGTTTTGGTATGGATTTTTTTTTTTTCCTGTTGTTTTTGTGGGAGTTGATGCTTCACTGATTGTCAGGTATGTCTAGTGACCTGCCCTGCTGCTCCTTCAGGAAAAAGGTCTCCAGAACGAGAGCTTGTGTTAGTGGTCAGGTATGAATGCCTTTGCTTTACAACCTCCCTCATCCTCAGGAAACTCAGACTGTTCTGCTGCATGGGTACAATCCTGTGAGGTTTCAGCAAATTATACATAACACTCTGGTTATTTAACACAATTGTTTACCTGCAAGCTATATTAAATCCAGGGCTAACTAGTAAGAGGGTTTAACCTCTTCTATATGGAAATACTGAAGGAAAAGCTTAAATAAATATAACAAGAAATTATAAGGCTAAATGTGATTACTTTCCATTTGTCAATAGTTATATGAGGTCAGTCGGCAAGAAGTGTGAGAAAAATATGTAGCTACATTTAAAATACAACTAGAATTAGTTTTTCTAACAAATCACTAATGTTGAGCCAAGCCCTGTGACCCTCACTCATTCAGAGCCATTGTTGTTCCTGCACATGTATGACTGCAGGAATTTTCAAAAGTAGTGGTGAACAGGAGGAAGGACTGCAGGCTTTGGCACTACATTTTGTGAATGATTTTCTTTAAAAGAAAAAAGGTAAAGTAAGTGATTTTTTGCATTCAAGTTAACACTTTCAATCAAAAGTATAGACTGTTGTTCCCAACTTCATTGTCTCTCTGTATCTTCCAAGCACCATCTACTTTGGCACCTTCAAAAAGAAACTTTAATAAATAAGGAGACTCATTACTGAACTGTAATAAATAACAATAACTTAATCTCAATAAATATCTTCTGTATATTTATGTCTCTGAATGGATGCATTGCATCAAGTAGTCTCTGCTCACTCACAATGACCAAATAGAAATGCAGTTACGCAAGTGATACTAGTCCTTTGTAAACCTAAAGAAACACGTTTTGTGTAGACCGGGCTTGTTATTTCTCTTACTATAATAGGAAGAAGTGCTTAAAAACTCAACTTGTTTTCACAGGTAGCAGAAGAATGAAATCCTATGCTCATTTTGAAGAAACACAAGCTGGAAATAACCAAACTTAAACAGGAAGTGGAACTGGTTTGCTTCATGTTGGTACTGGCCCTAGAGAACTTGAGCCTGGGAATTTTGATATTTGCCCGATTATCATCTTACCTATGAGATTAATCTTATTATAGCTTAGAAGTTGTGCTAAGTGTTTAGGAACCACCCTTCAATGAGCAGTAGCACAATGTGTCTTTCAGTAAAGCTGAGGGCACATAGGATGAGTAAGGTACACACTCCTAAGCTACTTCTCAGCTAAGCTTCCTGGCACAGATGGTATAACTACAACACAGCATGGTATGGCAGGGTTGTGTTTTTAAGCACATTCCTCATGGATCTGAGTCTCACTGATGGTGGGAAAGAGAGCGTGCACATCATCCAGCCATCAGCATCTCCACTTGAGCTTTTATTTATTCTCCTGTAGGATGTCAAAAGCCTCCATCCTCCTGTTCCGCCTTTCTCCCAGCCCCTGGGCTCTCATAACCCCTTTTTCTCCTTTCTTGGTCCTCTTTTCTCCGCACTGAGCAGACGCTTTCCCCAGGAACCTTGGTCCCTCTCTTTGCATCGTAGCAGGAATGCAAAACTGGCGCTGCCTCTGGCGTGCAGCTGTCAGACGCATCCACACCTTTTTGCGGAATGTTTTTTCAGTATGTGGTAAACCAGGTTATCGTCCAAAAAGGACAGATCATCATCAAAAGCTGTGGGTCTGCAACAAGCTTGCCTCACTTTGTCAGTGACTAGTTTTTTCTTTCTGGTTAAGTTTTTTAAAATTTTGTCGTAAGTCGTCTCAGCTGCATCACAAGATCCACTGCAATACCGGAAAATTAGCTCTTCTTTGGTTTCGTATCCCAAATCCAAGTCAGTCACATTTAAATGTATTTCAGTTAAGACACATCCTCGATTTTTGCCCTTTTGACTCCTCCTTCCCTTTTTGCTGGAATTCTCTATGTTTGTGGCTGCATTTTGTCGGTTTCTCTCCCGCCTAGAAAATATCGGAGCCTGTTTATCTGGTGACCTCCTCAGTCTTTTAATGGTGGCTTGAATAAAGTCCACTACCTCATCAAATTGATCTGGGTAATCCTCTGGCTTATAAGCTGTTTGGGAAAGAGAGAAAAGGCTTTGTCACACATCAGTTGTCATTAAGTTTGTCCATTTATGGCTCAAAAGCATTAGACACACGCAAGCTGCTCTGCTCATCGCTTCAGGGCACGTGCCCAGGACCCTCAGAGATCAGGGAGAATTTTGAATGGTTTACATCATCATGGACACTGATTTGGGGAAAAACAAATGAGATATGTATGTATCTCTGTAGGTGTCTGCTGATGCCTGGTAGCACTCCAGCATATCTTTCAATATTGCATAAGCCCTGTCAAAACCAAGGAAAATAAAAGCATGTCATCATACAAATATTAATGGGTGGAGGAAGCTACTATAGAAAGGTTACACCAGTTCGTCCCAGCAAAGCAGCAAAAGGATGAGGTTTCTTTAAAGCAGTTTTGTGATTATAAATATTAATTGTTGTCTTTTCACATCAACAGCGGTTAGTACTGCCAAAGCCACCTATCAATAAGGTTTTGGGGCATGACAGAAAGATGAATTTCCTGTGGTACCAGGATGAGCTATCCTTCTTGGCTGAATGCCTGCTTTATTACTGCTTCTAAGGGGTAATTATTATTATCAGAGCTTTTGAAAAATTTATCATGGAAGTATTTATCACAAGATGCTGATTAGACAGAATAGAAATAGGTCAGAATATAAGTATTACGTTAATTTTCAAGGGAAATATTAATACATTTTTTATGAAGTTCAAATACCTATTTCATTTGTCACTTGATATATGCTCTACCAGTGATAAACTATTCAAGTAAATGTCAAAGTCAATGAAATGTTTTGATACTAACAGAATGAACCTCTTCAAGGATGGTGAAATTGAACGTGTTCTAAAGTGTTCTCAGATTTCAGCTTTTCAGCATGAATTGGAAAAAAAAATAATTTTGAAATCTTTAAACTTCCCATGGACTAAATTCTTCAGTGTGATCTGCTTTACTGAATTCGATGATTTAATGGAGGGTCAGACTGTCAGAAGCCTGTGTGGTGTCCTTATATTGTATTAATAATGATTGTCTCTTAAACACATAAAATACATTGCAGTATCGACATTTTTTTTTCTCATTCATTGTGCCAAAAATCAAGACTTGAGGACTCACTTCCTCTGCAGTAATACCTAAGAGGATGATTCTTTCTGTACTGAACTTCTAAGTGCCCACCCACGTAACAGACCAGTGTCACACACCCAGCCCTGGTCCATCTCCAGAAGGACTCCTACAAATCCCCCAGGAGCTGCAAGTATTGGGAAAGGCAATACCCAAAGCATTGCAACTGGCCAGGGGGGTGGTACATCCACTCTCAGCTGGTCAGGTGCTGAGATAGGAACAGCTCCTTAGGCAAAGGCTCAGTGCCACATTTCCCTAATGAGCACTGCAACAGCCAGGAAGCCTGGTGGGAGACCAGGCAGCACGTGTACCCAGCCCACGCATGGCGGCATTGACTCTGTTAACAGAAGAGAGGAAAACATTGCCTAGCAAAGGTGCACCTTCATATTCTCAACAGAAGCACCACATAAAAAGGAGATGCAGGCAGCAGGATCTTTACTCTGTTAGTGCAAAAACCTGTTGAAACACAGTGCATCTGCATGTAAGTAGGGACATGGACCCCTCCCCAAAGCAGGCACATCCTAGAGGCTCGCCTCCATGACGAAACAGTGATGCATCAGAAGTATACGTTTTTTCATCGATGGCTCCAGTAAAACAGTATAGACTGGGAAAAGAGTAATGAAGGCAGGCAATCTTGTACCTTCTCATAATGAGAGTGGCACAGGGATGCAGGATCCTATAAACTGCAGAGTTTGGGACTGGGAAAAGTGAATTACACTTTTATTTAAATATAAATATACATGCTAAAGGCAACAATCTCAGAGACCATTGACTGTCAAGAGATATGATGGAAGGATGGCTGCTATCTATACATCTCTATATGGGACCTGAACAAGGCAGGACTCTGCACCAAGAAGCCCCATATTCCTGTGACACCAATGGTAAGTGCACCCTTCTTGCACTCCTCTGTCATCACCACTGCAGCAGGTACCCAAATACCCACTATGAGCCATACCTACTGGAGAGGGGTAGCTTGAAGTGTCCGTTGGATGCACGCACCACCCAGCTCTGTTGCAGGGCAGGCTGGTCTGCCCACATCATATGAATACTGCCCTACTGAGCAAGGTCCAGGTCAAGGTGATTGATGGACTACATTCCTTAAAAGCAAGAAGGGGTAGACACCTTGCTATAGACTCAGTCAAACAAGATAACTCACATGAAGCTGAAGTACAAGTTTGGCGCTGTCATGGATACAGATGGAGAGGGGGTTGGCAGGAGGCATTCACTGCTGTGGGACTGGGTAGTTTCTAGGTTTCTTGCACAGAAAATATGTTTCTTAGCTTATAACCCAGTCAGGGAAGAAAATGGCCCTGAGGTGATGGTTCTAGCTGTGCCATTCTCCACTCTCACCTTCAAATTACCCTTCTCATTCTACTGCGAATACCTCAGCTCACACATCTGTCAGACACTCCTGGCCCAAACCTTGTAGCAACAGTATGACACAGTGAGACAGTCAATTGGCTATGGACAGTCAAATACAACCGTCAGGGAAGCATACTAGGCCTTAATGAAATTCATGCAATGGTCGATTATCAGGAAGGGGACAGAAGACTCTTACAGGGATGCCCAACCTCTACATGGGCATTCTTGTCTGCAGCTTTCAGCCTCATACTTATCCCAAGCCTGGTACACTGCCAGTGCAGCCATGAGAGTAAGTGTCCCCCATTTAAGAAGGGAGAAACAAAACTCTGTATTACCTGAAGAGATAACTACCCAAGTAGGCACATAATTTTTAAACTGCTTGCAATTCAGGTGCAAAAGTATCACCTACCCCTGTGACAGCGCTATATGCAGGAGTCTACTTTGGTTAAATATTAATTGACAATTATAGGATGCAAGCACTGTCCTGCCCAAGCCAATCCAAGAATGCCCTGGAGGGTAGATAAAGAGGAGGAAAGGTCCTCCTGTTGTGGACTGTGTCCCTGCTTGGAGCCCATGCTGACATGTATCCTGGTTCATGCGTGATCCCTACCCCAAACTGCACCAAGGGAGCTAGTGTTGCTGAGAGCCTTCTGCACTGGGAGTGGCCTATGATACTTAAGGTGGAGGAAACACGCAACAGAAGAGCCCTATGCAACACTTCTAACACAGGCATGGGGTATCAACCCTGCAGAAGGTAGAAGCAGTAGGGGAAAACGTAGATCAAGTAATCAAGCCAGCAGCGTATCCAACTAGAGGAGCCCTACCTAAACGCACTGACTTGCTACAACCAGAAAACGGGGTATTAGCAGTATGACTGACCCTGCTGATCTCACTGGGTCTCTAACACAAACTATGCAAGTAGTACTCCAAGTGGTAACCTGGGATGAGGAATGCCTGGCTGATATGTCTAATGGAGCAAGGATCCCTGTTGCAACATCAGGCCATTTGGGAGAACCACTGGGAGGGATGCCAGCACTATGAGTAAGATGAATGCCATTTTCTGTTTCCAGAGTGGACTTCCCCTTCAGCCCAGGGGATTGGAAAATATACCAAGCAGATATCCAAATCTATGGAGAGAACCCCTGTAGTAACTCCCAGTATTTGAAGATTACATCACTGGAGGAGACACTAGGCACATGGGTGATATTATGAAACCTGTGGGGACAGTGGGCACAGAGACCCCCTCGAAAAAATGTGCTGGACCTACTTAACCCTTCTTCTGTGTCTATCCACCTACAAACACACATGCTGTTATGTGGCTATGTGGGTACACCACATTAACACAATCGCTGCTGCATTACTGGGCTACTCAGTGAGTCCTTGTAAGTTGCTGTAAACAACAACAGCCTCTGATTCTGGAGCCCCAAACTAGTCATGATCAATGCAATGATGCTCTTTTTGGCAGCTTCCAACTGAACTGCAAATCCCAAGTTTGCTTCCATAACTAGCACAGTTCAAGGCACACCTCCAGTTCCTCCCATCAGCCAGCCTCTGGCTGCTACAACCCTTAATATTACACAATCCCACAAAGCCACTTTTCAACACACTCGATGGCATGGGCCTGTGCTCTCAGTATGGCATCAAGCGCAGCTGGACCCAGCAGCCACTGAACCATGGACCCAAGCAACGGGGCTCACTGATCCAATGTGGCTTGGTGCTAATTTTCTAGTGCTTAATGAAGCATAGTCATCAGCATGACTACAGTCACTTGGAGTGGCTCATAGGGGTTTGAAGCAAACCTTGACAGACAGGAGTAAAGTGAGAGCTGACTTAGCCTATGCCAAGGTGCCAGTCATGACTCAGTAGTGATATTCTCTGTCCAATGCATGGGTGCAAAGCCTGAGAGCCCAAAACAAAATGCTGTAAAAAGCTGCTGAAATAGGACCCCGGGCAACCAAGTGGAAATGCCAGCATTAACACCAGGTGTGATGGGCTGAAACAAGGCACTAGAGGTAAGTGCTAAGGAAGCTACCACCAGACATCATACATGAATAAGCAATAACTACTGGCTAAGGACTAAAGACTGCAAAAGATGAATGGACAGAAGGGAAGATGGAGAAGAATGACAGCAGGACCACTCCATCCTGATGGGGACTTGGTTGATGTGCTCCAGGGACGCCAAGACCTCTCTGCACCACAGCCAGCATGCTCCAAGCAGTTTTTTGGTTTCTGCACTGTGGTAAGTGCTGCTGGGGGCAAAGTGGGTGATGAGCTGAGCTGCATGACCAAGGAATACCACCAGACTCACAAGGGGCTGCCTTGGCATAGAGTGCTGGTTTGTAACCTGAAAAAAGCCACTTGATTGAGTGGTACTTAGTTATCCCTCTGTCTCCAGCACTGTTCAGAAAATGTTTATAGTCAGAATAAAGGTCAACAGCCCAGCCGCTTCTCTTATACTGCATGGACTGCACTGTTTTGACAGAGCTTTCTGTGGAGATTTCACACCCTGGGAGAAGCACATTAGCATTATCCTTTCCTAAGATACACAGTTTGCATGTGTGTATATGTGTGCTGTATTTACACATACACACTTACAAATTTATCTAATTATACACACACACTTTTTTCAAAACAAACTGGTTTACTGACAACACTTGCCTTCTGGTGGAAAAGCTGAGAGAACAAACACATGACAGATGCCTGTCATACTGTACAAAGTGCCATCAGAAAATGTTCAGATACTATGGCAATAAAAGCAGTAAAGACCTCTGAGTAGTGGTCCCTGGTTCCAGGCTCCAGGGTGTGAAGGAATTAGAATTTAAAAATGCAAAGCCACCTAGGATAGGACGGGACGGGACGGGATGGGATGGACAGGATGTGATAGCCCACGACAGCATGTGCTCAAAATAGGTTTGCAAAGGTTGCCTCACACACGTAATGCACCTCAAAGCAGATGTTTCCCTACGGAAAGGACCATAAGTCCTGGAAATGTAAAATCTTCCCTCTGGGAACATGGGGCCTCTGTGTATCTCGTTCACAGTGTGGGAAAAAGGCTCAGAGACCCCACTGGGGCAGTGTGCAGGCTGAGCGCCACCATCTAGACTATCGTGCCATGAACAGTCACAAGACTGGCACAAAGTCAGGTTTCGTTTGGGTTTTATGTCATGTTTCTGAAAGCCGTCTCCTGACCGTCCAACTCCCTGGGGAAGCCCCTGGAAGGCAGTATGCATGTGTGCATGTGTGCGCGTTTTTGCGCCGCCTCCACAGCGCACTGCTGGCAGGAGCGTGGGGCCGGCAGTGCTGCCTGCGGGAGCTGGGCCAGCACGCGTGTCCTGCTCCCGCTCACTTTGTGCTCCTGCAGCTCTTTTCCATGCACCCTCTTTCAGTGACACACCAAGGATGTGAACACCCAGGCAGAAACAAGCAGAGGCTTTCCCTCTTGTGGCAACCAGAGCATGAGTCTGCTTTCCAGTTCCAGAGTATCAAGAGCGGGGGGAATGGATGGCAGCCCATGCGCCCATCTGCCTCTGGGCACCTTCTCTGTCTCCCATGTCCTGCTGAACCAGGGCTCTTGATCTGCCAGGAGTTTTTCACATAACCAGAAAATTAATAAAAAAGCAAGAAGGAAAGAATGAGACACCACAGGACTGGTGCACATGGGAATCTAGAAGAGTGACCAGGCTGGGGGCAGAGTTGGTGAACACCAAATGTCCAGAACTCCAGGAGTCAAACAAGAAACGAGACTCATTTAAAATACTAATTAAAAAAACCCAAGAATATCCACATCTTCTGCTTGCTGTTTGCAAGCTGTTCGCTTGCTTTCTGAACCTTAGGGCACACTCAGATCATAGTTTTGACCCAACCACTCAGGTTAGGAATGTCTCTCTTGAATGCAAACTGACATTCTTGCCTCACTGCTGCTCTCTGGAACCTGAAGCTTTGACCTGCCCATCCCTGAGCACATTCCCTATCCCCTGGGCACTACAAGAGCTGGCAGGGCATAGGGGTGCATGATCCTGCAGCCAAATACCCGTGGTGCTCCCCACCGGCCTCTACAGAAAACCACCCTGGAGCTCTGCTTTGGGCACGCAGGGAAACATGGCTTCCTCCAGGCATCTTCCCCACTGCAACCCCCTGCACCAAGCCTGCTTTTGCATTTCCAATTAATTAGAGACACCATGTGCCAGCAGAACCAGCATCTGATCCCTGCACTTTTTAGAATAATAAATTATACAGTGTTCAGACAGACTTCTACATAAAATAGGTTTAAATGAATATCCAAATCAAATGTCACATTCTCAAGAAAACAGTCTCCACTAAGGAAAAATGAACAATTTATTTCTGTCTGTTCAAATGTGATTGCAATTACATTTTGTAAAACTACTCCTTTGATTTCACTAGCAACAGATTTATCTTAAAGCCAAATAGTCCCCCGCAGTGGCAGTAACCCAGCATGGTAGAGCAAGAAACCCTCAGTTTGTACCTGACCACAAATTGACTTCAGTGGGAACAGATGGATCTTCAGCTTTTGAGAAAAAAATCCAGTTACTCATTTTGGTGCCTGGTTATGTATTTAAAAGGCTAACTTCTGGCCATCTTACATTCTATTAATTGCAAAATACCCATTTATATTAATGGATTTTTCTTTTTTTAATCTCATAAAACTTGATGTTTTAAGTTATTTGAGATTGAAACTGTTTGAATAGTGTTTCATACTCATCTTGGGAAAATGTAATCACAACACTGCAGCGTCATTTGGTATTTTGCTTATCCTGAGTTACCATAACGTAACAGGAGTCACATAAGGTATACCAAAAATTATAAAATTAGGCTTTTGTTTTACATTATAGAGGTTTTATGCATGCATTTGTGGCAGTGTATAGCTGCTACATCAAAATGTCAGGCCAAACATTTAATAAAATGACCAGGATATTTTACTTAAGCACAGCTATCATTCAATTAGAGAAGTTCAAACAGCAGCATTCAGACCTTAAAGTATGATTACAAAGTTCAAGAGGGTTAATCCAGCTCACTACAATGGTAAGCATTATTTAGAAAATTAAGATCCAGATCTGTGTTAGGATCAAATGGCCCGTTTTAAAAACAGGTCTGGTACTTTAATCTGGGCCCTTCATAACTAAAATATTTTAATTTACTTTCTTTTCTGGTTATTTTTAAAGTTTCCTTCAAAGTTATACATACAAAGGTGTTTCTTAGAACATCTGCTAGTGGGAAATGGTCAATTAATGTGCCTCTAACAGTGACTACAACAAATCATCCTCGGTTTTGTTGTTGCTTACGAAGATAACTCTGGTATACCATTTATTCATTAATTATTTTTGTATTTAGCTTGCTTTGCAGTAGTGTTTTGAGGTACTATTGCACTGGACATACCCTGTCCAAACACAGAATCCCTCCATCTCACACCACAAAGATGCACTTTAGTAGACTCTCGGAGCAACCTGTTTGTGGAATAGTGACATTAGTGAGGTTAATATTACTAATGTGATGATCATTCTGCTTTGTAAAAAAGCATCAACTGTGGTGGTGATAAAGTATTTATTTTATTGAAAATGTAGTATTTTTCATGAAAAACAAAGCCTATCATGCAGGCATCAAAGCAAAGGCAGGTGTTAAAAACAGTTACGCTGAAAGGTTTTCAGGATTTAAACAATTAAAGTATCACCTCTCTGAGGTATGACTTTGCTTTCATGCAAATCCATGGGGCTAAAAGTGAAATGGAAACCCATCCATTGTGTCCATTAGGAAATAGAGCATCAAACACACCAGGGTCAGCTCATCTTTAAATGTTTAACACAGTTCTGGTTCACTACCTCACTCCCTGTCTCACCAGCTCCCAGGACATGCTGCGTCCTCGCCCCCGACGCAGACACCCTTAGAAATGGAGCCTCTCACTGGTGTCACTTGTCTCCCATCAAAGTAAAGTGCTCAGTAACCTGGAGGATGGCTCTGGGGCCAGGCACACCAGTCAGGTATGGTAAGACAGCACTGGAAAAAGGCACAAGGGTTCACCTTTCTGGTGTGTTTGCTCCTGATGAGGCAGCCAAGTTTGTGTTTGTATCTCACTAGCTAACCCTGCTGCTTCCCATGCGTCGGTCAGAATGGCAAATCTACAGAGGACTTTGTATTTTCACACTGCCATGCTTGGCAGTGCCTCCCCTCACATCCTCTGCATGCTTTCTCACAGGTATGAAACACTGGTTCCCACCAGAAGGAAGGAGAGAAACAACAGGACCATCATAATTTCTGCCAGCTGGGGGAACTCCCTGAGCAGGGGGAAACAGCAAGGTTAGATGAACTGGGTGAAGTAAAGGAAGTTGCCTTGCAAGCTGACCTGTCCGTGAGAATTTCTTGTTCTTCATCTGGTCCAGGCAGGGTTGTTTGCAAGATCCTGTCCAACTCTGGGCAGGCATCTGGGGCTGGGCCCCTCTTCTGGCCTCTCTGGGGTTGGCAAAGGAGTGTCTCACTTGGCAGTCAAGTAGCAAAGGAGCTGCAGGAGGATGCGGTCTTATCTCTGATACAGAGCTTTGAAAACCCAGCTCTGAGGCACTGAGGAGCAGACAGCTTTTCAGTGGTTGCTCTTGAGGTGCTGTGACAGCTCCTGCAGCAGCTGCCAGGAGCCTGTCTGCACTAGGGTCTTATTGTACAGGGCTGTGTGGGCACTTCAGCACCCAGGAAGCAGACTCTGCATCTGAAGAAGTTATGACATAAAGAGTGTAAAAGGGGAAAAAAGAAAAAGTGGCCATTCCCTGCCTGAAGCCAGAGCAGGAGCCAAACCTGGGCAAGGCACATACCTGCCTGTTTTCTTTCCACTAAGGCCTTGCACCTGTCCAAACCCATACAATGCTAAGTAACTATCCAGCTTCCCAGTAAAAACCTGGGTTTACGCTTAATATTTTGTTCTGTCCCAACCCTGTCAGAGCCTCAAATGAGACTGTATGAGTGGAACCCCAAACCTGTGACCAATATTAGCAAGAATGCATGCAGCCAGCTAACAGGCACAGCACTGACACTTTAACAGAGGCAATACAGATACAACAGAGGAAATACAATGTTGATAATTTAAAAAAAATTATCTTTAGCATCCCCGGTGCAGAAGTGATCCAGCTCAGGTCTCACATGACATCAGTAAAACTCGACACAGGTCACCCAGCCCCACTTTAGTGCCAGCTCACTGAATAGGAACAGCATTCCTAAAGATGTAACAGCAACCATTCCTGGGATCCCTGTGCTCTTACACTGCAGCTCCTATTGGGTTTTAGGAGTGTTCCCAAGGAAAAAGCATAGGCAGCAAAGCAGCAGGACAGGACCCTACCCCAGTCTCTTCCCTGGGGGCCATAAAGCAGAGCCAGCCAGGTGAAACCATGGCTGATGCTCCTCAGGTGGCAATCTCTGCTGCTATCAGATTTTCACCTGACCTATAAATAATACGCGTTCTTCTACTGTTGCCTTTCACTATCTATATCTCAACATGTTTACAATAGGAATTATATGAGAAGTTTTAATATTACAATTTGGAAAACGTTATTGTAATAATCATCCCTGGCTCCCAGGCAGGTGCTATCTACTCTGCTGCAGAAGGTCTTGGGCCACGGGCTGCCAGACAGCACTGGTGTGTGCTCAGAAGAGCGAACTCCTTCCCAGCCACTACACTGGATCTACACCTCCCTGTCAGAAATTTCCTGAGTAATAGCTGGTTTTGCCAAAGAAATCTTGAATGCTTAGGATGGGAGCCGAGGTAGTCCAGATGTTTGTAAGTATCTTGTTAGTTAAAGAGGATATGACCAGCTTATTGCTAAAAATGTGGCCACCTGAGAAGTTCTGGCATACTGCTGTAACAATGTCTGGCCCTGACACAGGAAAACAAGCATTTTGATTTCAGTGTTTCCTTCTTCCGAAGACTATTCCTATTCAATAATCATTAAAGCATTTGTACAAGTCTCAGTGACTTCAAAAAAATGCACCTGCAGGTTTCAGTTTAAATGCTGTACCAATGCATTCAGCCTAAATATCTGCTAAGTCATACAATGTGGCTTTATCCCTTAAAAAGAATGCTGATGTTTGAAATGCCTCACATAATTAAATTTCTGTCCTTGATCTTAAAAACAGACGTACTCTAATGTATATTTTATGTCTTAATGCTTTGTTTGTACCTGTCTCAAATAAATCTTCTTGATTCTATTTCCTTTTTTTCACTGTAACCAGGACTGGATTTCCAAGAAACACTGAAATCTTTCCCTTGGTTCCCCTTACCAAATATTACTTCATCAAAAACTACAGCTGGTTTTGTCAGAAATGACCATTCTGCAGTGTCAACCACTCTACCAGCACTAATGTGGCAGTGGCCTACTTAGATGTCTGATGATCCTGAAGATGGTTATGCTGCAATATTTAGTGTTCCTCACTTACTGCTTGTCATTAACTTATTATCTCAGAAGCATGAGAATCCACAAGTGTAGTTATGTGGGATTTGGCCTGTATACTGTAAGTTTTAAGCTGCAGTTGCTTGATAGTTTGCATGGAGAATGAAGACTGCGTATGTGCACTAGATGTTGATCCCTGACCATCAGCAGTTGTGGGGGATGGAACCCAATGACCCCAATGGCTTCTCTCAGCCTCTGTAACTTTAAGTATTTTAAACCTGCTTTATGCAGTCTGAATCAGGAACAGTGCACTTTACAGACTTACAACCTATCAATCTGAGGATCCTCCTCTAGTGGACAAATAATGCCTCCCCTGTCAATTCACCAGTCACCTCACAGCTGAACTCTTCAGCCTTTCAAGAAGGGTTTTGCAGTCCGTCATCTGCAGACCCTGAACACAGGGATTTCTAAATTAATTTGAAGAGGCCTATGAAAGGTGACCAAGAAAAGCACGGTCAGGTATGTTATCTAGCAACCCACACCTGCAAAACATCTAAAAGGATCACATTTCCACTGGGAAATTGCTGAGGTCCCTAAATTGAAAAGCAACAAAACCATAAAACTTTAAACAAAGGCTTATGAGAATAAAACTGTATTTTCTTGCATTTCAGTCCCTTCCTCCTTAAAACCCAGATTACCCTTCACAAGAGTATATTCGGTATTTACACCTGAGACTGCAGAGAAACCAGCTTCTAGGGCTACATGCATCTGCATTTAACAAGAACTGTCCTGTTCTTTTTCTAGAACCATGCCCGTGAATGGGCAAACTCGAATGCTTGAAATTTCTAAACGCCTAAATAACCTGGGTGTGCTCATGCAGACAAACATTATCTATGCTGGCCCAGGGACACAGGCACGCTTGCTCTGACACTGGCTGGATGCACCGGCTACACTGGATACACACAGATCAAATGACGCAGTGTGGCACCTGCTCGATGCGGCAGACACCTCTCCATGCATTGGATTTACTGTGCATGGCCAGGTTACCCCTGTGGCTTCTGGGCGTCTTTGACTAAAGCGCCTTTGCCACACCGTAGGTATGCTGAACAGGAAAGCCTGGATAAAAACATGAGAGTTGTGGTTCCTAACATTGAATGTGCCTAATAAATATTGTACAGAAGGAAATGCATTCAGTTGGAAATATAATTTAATACTGGTTTTGCCTTAAAGAGACCTATAATATCACTGTTTATTCTAGATACTTTCCATATTGGTTGGTACTGTTGCAGCTAAATACAGTAACTTAACATTAAATACCCCTTAGCAGGGGTATGAAGAATTTTTAACAGAGGTATAACTTACACATACCATGGTGTATTATAGCATAACAAACATACCAAAGGAGCTCCAACAACAAATGACCATCCAGTGGCTGTAGAGCAACTCAGACATTTTAATGCAAAACCCCCACCTTTTCCTCCTATTAGGAGGGAAAAGCCCGTGATGAAATTTTTCGTTTAATTCCACATGCTTACCACTAGTTCTTACAAAAGATGATGACTTGATGAAGACACTATATATATGATATCCTGGATCTTAGGATACTCCAGTCCTCATATACATGTTGATTATGGCCATACAGCAGCAAGCAGTTACAAAATGTATTCTCTGGGAAATGCGTGTGTAAGTCAAACCACGTGTTTGGCTCCCTCTGCATTGTTATGTTTCTGAAGCTGCTGACTTAGTATTTAGATTATAAAAATTCAGTTTGTATTTGTTCTGTTCACAGTTGCTATTTAAGCAAACTGTGTCCTTCTCCCAGCAGACTGTAGCATGAAGGAAACAAATAAAGGGTTTTCTAACCTTACAAACTCCACAGCTACTCTTACTTGTGTGGAATAAGCTGTCCCATGAATACTGATGCCTAAAACACCTATGCACATTGGATTCATCTTAAATGCACTGCACTTATGGGGGCTACTCTCACTCCAGCCAACAGTCCACTAAAAAATGCAGAAGACTGCAATTGCCAACACTCTCTGCCATCTCTAATTACTGCCCTCAACAGCAAAGGTCAGCACATTACACCTGATCAGCCCAGGAGGTTAGGACCTTGTCTGTAAGCTGGAACGGAGGAAGGTTTCGAGCCAGTCTGAAAGGGATGGGGTAACATCAGGTGACCTCAGAGCACTCTTTGCAGAGAAAGCAATCTCAAGCAATGAGAGTACAAAAAGGTTTCAAGGGCCTGGGAAAACAGATCTGTGTTCCAGCAAGGTGTCTGGCCTGCCTTTAGGAGCAAGACTTGATCTCACAACTCTACTAAGCCCTGCTGCAGGCACTGTGTAAGAGACCCAACCTCTCTGGAGTAAGAGCCCTGGAGCACAACTGCTACTCCCCAACCCAGCCTGCATGGAGGGGTCACTCTGGAGGAGAGCAGTACACCCCTCTTTGAATGCACACAGCAACCGGTCCTGCTCAGCACCCACACACTCCCTACACAGATGAGCCAACGTGGGCAATGACAGTGCTCCCACCGCTTCATGAGCTGCACCCGGCAAAGGCCCTCAGCCAAGCAGCTGACCAACGGTATCCAGAGATATTAATACACAGCAGGTCCCAGGTGAGCTGGGGAGCTGCAAGCATGCTTGCATGCTCATGGCACATTGCCTTCCTCTTGTAAGAGAAACCCTGAAGAGGAGATGAAGTCTACATGTTGTAGATGTGACTCCTCCCGTGTAAATCGCTGCGTATCTTTGTGCTGAGGGGTGTGTGCCACCAAATGGCAAGTGGTGAGTAACAAGTATGTCAAAGACATTGACAGTGGTGAACTGGACAAAGCGCTGCTGTGGTGGGAAGGCAGCCATGTGCCCAGGCAGGATCAGCCTTATGGGCTCTGTGTTTGTGGACTGTTCTCCAGACACCACACACATTCAAATCAACTAAAAGTGGTGTAATAGTGGATCAAAGGATTTCACTGCTCTCTAACAGCCACCCCTCTGCAGGTCTCCCCTGACTCATCTGACTTGTAGTGGAGTGGAGTTTCTGACTTTTGTGCATGGGTGCTGCATAAACTGCCATGTAAAGACCACAGAAACTCCACGGGTTTTCCCCTATTTCTGTTGTGAAGAACAGCACTGCTTACTTTCCCCTTGCAGCCAGACCCATCCATTTGTGACGTGCAGGGTTCAGAGACTGAGATCAAACTATCAGCCCTTTCTCAGATGACTATCCTGGGCAATAACCTCTGATACAGCTCTGCTTGGCAAAGCCTACATCTGTACCCTGGAAACAAAGACATCTGGAAGAGGCTGTCTCTTGATACTGCCACAGCTCAGGTAAAACACAAGTTCGTCTTTCTTCTCACTTCTTGTTCACCCAATCCACAGGAAAAACAGAGGCAACAATGTGAAATTTTGGACACTAGGAACAGACAAGACCACTACTGCTGCCTGTCCCCTCAAGCTTCTGTGGAGGGAACAGCTCACCTGGAACCGTATTCCCAGAATTAAGTTTCAAGATAAAAGCAGGCATCATACAAATACTATAACCCCAGAAAGATGGAGCATCAACCCTCTGTAGCTTCTGCCTGAGCTACAAACTGACTGGTGCTGCTTTCCCCTAATGTTCTTCTTGTCACTGGCACTGCAGCAAGCCTGTGCAGAGGGAAACGAGCACAGTGGCCTGAAAAGCTGATCACTGCCTTTCATAGGACAGTACCTATCCTGCACGAGACTCGTCATGGAGAAGATCACTGCATGTGATAGCAGGCTGGAGCCCTGTGAGGAAGCACTTCTGGCCAACCTCCCTACATGGAGGGGCTGAAAGGACATCAGAAGGGCTGCCGGTCTGCGAGCAGCGGGAGCCTGGGATGGGCTGGGCAGAGGCAGCAGCCCAGGCAAGATTCCAGCAGGGGGTAAATACAAGCAAGAAAAGGAGAGAAGACTAAATGCGAAAGGGCACAGATGTGTGTGCAGAAGACGAGATGGGTGTTCGGGAGGGGACGAAAGCGGAGTCACGGCACACGATTCCCTGCTTTGCGCCTCCACGCTGCGTTAGCCCGGCTGCTCCCAGAGAAACCAGAGCGGGGCTGCCCATGGCTGGAGCTGCAGCAGGCGCAGGGAAAGGACATGCCTCCAGATAAGGAGATAAAAATGAATCCCAATTACTGGATACTGCCTGCATCCTGCAATGAGCTAAACAGAGAGGGCTGAGCAAGGGCAAATGGAGCAACCTCCAAGCTGTGTCTGTGCCTTTGTTAAGTGAACATCTCCACAATCCATGTGAGTATTTTGCGACTTCTTACTGAGTCATATTAACTCTGACTTTAAAAAGCCACCAGAGTTAGTGTAACGTTCACACACCACTGTGAAAATCTTGTATCTGCTATTGTAAGAGACCTATCATTAGTGAGGCATTATTATTATCTGTCATTGGATTGTAAGCTGTCTTACTGCGAGCTGGTTCATGTGGATTGCTCTGCATCAAGCTCCTAACCCTGTCACCACTACTCTTCTGTAAATTTCCATGCAGACACACTAATTTTGGGATCAGGATCCAAGGGGGATTTAATGAAACCCAGCAGCACTCCAGGATGTGTACAGAGTGCCTCCCACCATGAAGCCCCATCTCTATCAGGACTTGTGCCCACTACAGACAGCAAATAATTGAATTGGCAGGTCTGAGCAGGGAGAGGAGGCTGAAGAGGTGGGGAAGGAGTTTCAGTGCCTGCACTGGGAGGTGTATGTACCTGATCAGCCTCCTGGCTCCTCTGCATACAACTACCCTTCCCATCTCCCCTGGTTCTTCAACCAAAGGGATCTTACAACTGCCAGGAAGATAGGGCTGGGGGGTGGGGGGGAAGGGGCACTGCCGCTGCAACTGCCAACCCCAAGCTTTGGAGAATGACTTGGCTGGGAGCTGCTAGAGCCAGACCAGAGCCAGTGACCCTGCCCGGGGGAGAAGTGGGGGCAAAAAGTGGGGGGTCCTTTCCTCATCCTGATGCCTGAGCAAAGGGGAGCGCATTTAGCAAGACAAACAGCAGTGGCTAGAAAGGGGAATGTTTCTTACAGTCACTGTGCACAGCATAGGGAGGCAGCAGGCTGATGGGGGAGAGATCATCTTCAGGCCCCTCTACCACTGAAGGGGGCCCCTCGGGAGGCGTCTTACCGGTGGGCAGGGGCGAGGTGGAGACCGTGTTGAGCAGCACCACACAGACAGCCACAACATCCCATAACTTCATCTTAGATCTCCTTCCAACACGGGCCCCTGGCAGAGAGGAGAGGCAGTGTTAGCCCCCAGCGGCTGCACTCCCCCCAGTCCTGACACCTCCCTGCCACCCCTGAGACAAAGCTGAGCAGCCTCCCACCCCCATCGCCTCCCAGATCAAGGGAAGGAGGCTCTCCCCAGCGAGAGGTGTGGGAGAGAGTGGTGCAGGATGGTCTCCAGCCCCTCTATGCCCAAGTGAGCTGTTCTGGGGGATGTGGGCAGGCAGGTCCCAGGAGGCTGCACCCAGGGATTTGGGAGTGTGACCATGTCCCTGTCCTGGCAGTCAGGTCACCTTGTGCTTGTTCTTCTCCAGCACCGGGTGGTGCCAGGGCACCTGTCCCTGGGATGGGCCAGGGCAGACCGGGCTGATCTGGGGTGTGGGGCTGTGCAGATTTTTTTGTGCTACAGGCAAACCTTCCTTTCCCCTTCCCTCTCTTCCCTTTCTCTTTCCCCTTTCCTGTCCTCTCTTTCCTTTTTCATTTTTTTCTCCTTTTCTCTTTCCTCTTCACTTCCCCCCTTCCCTTTCTCTACCGTCTTCCTTTCTGCCTTCCCTTTCCCTTTCTCCTTTCCTTTTCCACTTCTCTTCCCATCTCCCTTCCCGTTGTTTCAATATTTCCTTTCTCCATCCCTTTTCTCTTTCCCCTTTCCTCTGTTTTCACCCGCCTTTCACGTTCCTCTCCTTTTCCCTCCCCTTTCCTTCTCGTTTTCCTCCTTCCTCTTTCCCTCTCCTCCTCCGCTTTTCCTTTTCTTTCCCTTCCTATTCTTCGTTCCCCTTCGCCTTTCCCTTTCCTTCTCTTCCCTCCCGTCCCTTCTCTTCCCCCTTGCCCTTCCCTCTCCCTGTCTCTTATACACAT
>NW_020799142.1:21582467-21607491 GCF_003259725.1 Athene cunicularia
GAGCCGGACGCGCGGACGCGGGGGCTTTGCCAGGGCGACTCGGCGCCGCAGATGGATTTATAGGGCCCTTTGGCAGTGACGCGCCCTCCGCTGATTCGCTTTCAGACCCAAACACACGCTGGCCCCCCGCACCGGACCCCGCGGAGCCTCCAAATATCTCCCGGCTGAAGTCACCGGCCCGACATACCGTGGGCTGCGGTCCCCGACTCTGCCTCTCCTGGGCCACCTCGTCTGCTGTAAACCCCTTTCTCTCTCCGTCTCCATCTCCCTTCCCCTCTTCCTTTCCCTCTCCCTTCTTTCCTTTTCCCATCTTTTCCTTTCCCCTTCCCTCTCCCTTTCCCTCTTCCTCTCCCTGTCCCATCTTCTCCCCTCTGCCCCGTTCGCCTGTGTACATCCCAGCCAGCCCAGGCCCCGCAAGGAGAGGATGCAGGAGGCAGGTGGGACCAGTCCTGCTGCCTGTCCTGGGCTTTCTGCACAGCCCTCGCTGCGCCCCTTGCTACCCTCTGCGCACCCCTTGGCTGGGAAGCAGGATGAGGACACCATGCGCGGACTCCAGAGCCAGGTGTGTGTATGCCAACAATGCTTGTTTGCACTTCTTCGGGGGTGTGAAACATGCAGAATCCTCCACGAATCCAGTTCTGGAGAAGATCTCGGGCCAGGGGCTGCGGGTTCTGTATAGGGGTTCACGGTCACCTCTCTGGGTGTAATGGGAGTGAGGTGCAATCCCCGTGCCTTCCACAGTCAGCGCAGTGAAGGTTTTTAGGACGTGTTTATTGGAAATTTGGAGGGGTCTGCTAATGTCATCTAGATGGGCTGCCAGGACAAATGTTTCCTCAGGAGGCATCTTCTAAATTTCCATCAGATGAAAAGATGGAGAGACGAACACAAACCTCCTCATGAAGCCCATTGGACAGCATGGTTTTTCCATCGCCACAGTCATCCACCTGCTGAGGGGAAATTGCACAACTGTATTCCTCTACATGGGACATTTGTGATGAAGGGGGCAGCCTTCCTTGGGAACATGTCCCCTTCTCTACAGAAGGAACAGATTTGCGACTCAGAAATAATGTCTGAATGAATTAGATTTTTTTAAAATTTCAGGCTATTTATTTTCGTAACTGTGCTATTTGGGGAAGGACTGATTTGCACAAAAGAGATTTCTTCTAAGAACAGCAGAGAAAAAAATTTCCCCAAAGTTATCTCCTGTTACAAATTTGATACAGTATTATACATTAGTAGTCAGTTAAAAGGCATCTTAATTTTTTTTTTCAGTACAGACAATCCAGTCCTAGGCACCTGGAATAAAAGTTTCTGAAGTGCAGCCTCCACAGATAACAACAAATGGGTGCAACAATGACAGAACAATCTGTTAAATAGAAAGAGGGCATATAGTATCCGTGCAATAAAAACACGGGCATCCAGTAAATGCATCTGTTCACATACATGTGTACACCAGAAGGGGACAGGAGAAAGCACTATGAAAGCAGTGGTTCGTTTGGCTCAGCCATACCGTTCAGGTTCTGCTGCCTCTGCCACAAAGTTACTTAGGCGTAGTTGTGAGATGGGTGATGGATGCAAGTGCTGTATGCACCCAGTGCTGTATACACTGAATGCTGTGTGCACTAGGTGCTGTGTACACCAAGTGCCATAGGCACAAAATGCCTGAACAGAGCAGGCAGAAAGGGTAGAGGAACGGGTACAACGTGGTGCCTCTATTAGGGGTCAGGGATTGAGACATGTTGAAGTGAATGTCTTGGTCAGACTGTTAATGTATGGTGAGATGGAGTCCTAGTATTTTAACTAAAAGTCTATTAACTAAATCTTTACTGCACATATTGGATAAAGTGAGCTCAATGCATTATTCCTTTGCATGGGTTCTGTCAGTGCAAAGCCACTAATTTTCTTTAAGTAACATCAGGTAATGAAGCCAAGGCAGAGACTGTGTATCTGTAATACTGCAGGAGTTTATTTTTCCTTGCTATTAGAAGCTGTTGAAAGCCCGTTTTTTACCATACGCGTTATTTAGCTCACGTGAACCATAGCAAAAGGAAATGTTATGCAGATGTCTTAGCTGCGCTAAGAGGATGGTCGAAATAAATGGAGAATATACCTGCTAGTTCTTAATCACAAAAATAATGTATCTGCCTCTCCCTGCACCACTGTTGTGGGTCTCTTGGTAAGGACGGTTTACTGAGAGCCCTGTGTGCTCTTGCTTCGTGGAAATTAAAGTAGCTGCTGGAAAATATCCATAGTTCTATTAAAAGCTAACAAAAGCTACAAAAACTTAAGAATTGATTATATTTTTCTCTAGACATCATAAAGTTTTAAGCACAAGTATTTAGGAGCTGCTTGAGATAAAACTTTTTTTTTGGTGGAGAAAAAAAACACTTCTGTCACAAAAAAAAACAGAAAGAGAAAAATGACCCATTCAGACCTAAATAAAGTGTGTCTTTACATTGTAAAGGTTGCCTCTTTTAAAACAAGCTGAAAAGCTGCTTGACATTATGCAGTATGGTCTCGTTTTTTGTTTATATGTGTCAACATGATGTATAGATCTCTTAAGATGTCAAGCGCTCCATATTGTAATTTCAAAGTTACCTTTGAAATATGAAACATGATTTCCTAGTCGCAGCATGACTGTTCAGGCAATAAGCAGTTGTTTCTTTAGTATTAGTAACAGAGGAGATTGCACTGTTGTTGAAGCGAGTGCCGTTGAAAGTCATCTGAGTACCAGGGAAGTGCATGGAGCGGCTGCGCACCTGGTGAAGCAGTTGTGTTTTGGGCTGCAGCTGCCTAATTCTGCATGATGTCGAATGCCCTTGGTCATCCCAGGACCTGCAGGAGGTCCCTGCAGGATTGGGCCATTGCATGTTTTGATCATTCATTTCTTTTCTTTAAGATGATTAAGGTTTGTATGAATTAATGTGATTTGGGGACATGGGCATGCATTCTACTCTGCACTGGCATCCAGCTCTGGATGTGCCGTTCCTGCATCCCATGGTACATGTATCATGGTGACTTAACTGGTGAGCAACAGGTGAGACCTTAACTTAGGCAAGAACCAGAGTGAAAATGTGACAGAATCTCTCCCTGAGAGGGGAGATAGTCTGTTGGAGCCCATGAGGATTTGCTCAGGTGCACAGCCTGTGGTGGAGCCCAGGCTACCTGAATTGCTCAAACAATCTAGTTAAAGTTGGCCCTGGTTGCTGTGTTTATTAGAATTATTGTGAGCCAGTATCAAGGTCTGTTCTTTAGCGTGGGGGCCAACTGCTGCCGTTTGACCACATCCTTCCCACTCCCTCCCAGAGAGGGTGGCTGCACTCACATAGCCTTGGGGGTGGCTCCTGGTCCCTGTGGACTCCTGCACCCGTGTGGGGATGGGGTTGCCTGGAATGGCACGGGCCCCAGCATGCCAGCAACTGTTCTCCCAGCCGGATAGTATCAATGGTTGGGCCTGGCAGCGTCCCTGGCAGTGTTTATTTTCCTGGGCTAAGTGCAGCCAGCGTGTCTCCACGTGCTTCAGGCACACCTCCCTGTGCAATGGAAACATGTTCTAAACAGGGGCTCTTCTCTTGCTGGGATACAAGAAGGAGAGAAGGCACCCTGTTTCTAAAATTGATCTGAGATATGGCAAATGGGGCTTAAAAGCAATCTTAACTTTTCTTCTCTTTGGGTAGACATCTGCAGAACTTTATTGTAGATACCTGGTTGTAATTGTTTATCTTGTATATTTATAGGTAAAGTTTAACATGTGATGGAGAACACAGTAGGCAAACTGTTTAACAGTTCATCTGGGTAGTGTCCTGTGCCCCAAATTCTCCCCATAGTTTAAGTTCCTTTATCCTTTAGGAGGCATTTTTCAGGGAAATACTAGCAGATTTTTTTCTGTTACAGCCTTTCATGAAGTAGTTTTCTAGCAGAAAGCTACTCAACATGAACACAAGACCTAGTCTAGTTACATACTTCAAAGAGGTGCCTGATAACAGAGTGTTTAAAACTTGCTAATTAAAAGTAATTGTAAACAGCTGTCACATGCTGCTACTGTTTTAATTGTCATTCATCACAGCTGCATCTGCATTATGCTGCCACTGGGATCCTGGTGTATTTACACTAATCTCAGAATGTGTCACCTTCTGAGAGATTAGGAGATCATAAAAACATGAGGGCAACATATTTGTCAGGGTTGAAGGTCATTAATCTGTGCTGAAAGCAGCCAAGAGGAGCAAGCCATGCAGATGGACAACTGAAACAAGCAGTAATATTTTGCAAAAGTGGTGAGCTTTTCCATTTGGATTCTCTCTCCCAACGGTTTTTGAGTTTGTATTCTGCCGTCAGTTGTCAGCATAAGACATAAGAAAGGTCCTTGAGAAGTATTCATTCACTTGTTAAACTTCTGCCAGTTATTACTTCTGGTACAAAACAAAACACAACCCCATCAAGTTTTATAAGATATGTTGAAGAAGCTTTGTTGGTTTGGATGAAAATCCATTTTAAGCCTGTTATTAAGGGTAGAAAGAAGTTTCTCAGCAGTCTCGATGACTGTGATACATTCAGCAGACTATTCAGCTGTTTGCTTATGGCAGACTTGCAGCTGTAACTGCATTGTCCTTGCAAACCACTGGAATGTCAGATAGCGGTGGTTATCCCTAGCCTGGGCTGTTAGGCAGATGTTTCTGTTAGGGTGAGCAGAGACACACTGTAATTGGGGTTGGTTATGAGAACAACTGGGCTATAAATCTCCTGCTCATTGCTTATGTGTGCTTTGTCATGTAGAGACAATTAAATAGTACTTTTTCTTTCCTTGTGAATGTGGAAATATGAGAGTGTTTGTTTAAAATTTTTTTTACATAGAACAGTTATAATATGTGCTGACCATCAGCTTGTAATGCTTCAACATGCTAGTTTACACTGGGAAAACGTCACTATTACTGAAACTAGAAACATTTATTCAGTTTCTGTGCTCAGAAAGAGGCATTCATGAATATACTTTCACAGAGCAGAAGACTTGGGACTTTCAACAGATTCAGAGGAAGTAGCTCACATGCAAAATAGGTGTAACAATGATTAATAGAGCTGTAGATATACCCATCTGAAAATCTTCTTTAGCAGTTAGGAAAAAAGTACTGAAAACTTGAGGCTGTAATCTGGGACAAAAATGCAAACTGACACATTTTATTTATACCAGGCTCCTTTTAAAGTCACTCAGTAGGAGCCAGTCACTTTTGCTTTGATTTTTGTGAAGTCTTTGTGTGGATCATGCATAGACCTCTATCTCCTTTAGCAAGGAAAAGCGTGGGGTACTGTACCATGCCCTTGCCTACGTCTCTGAGCTCTCCATAGTTAGTAAGACTGAAGTGCAATGATGTATATGATCTTCACGGAAGTTCCTCTGAAGATTATGTTTAGCATCTTAATTCAGCAAAGCAGTGAAACGTTGACTTTGAGCCAGGGATGATTAGCATACTCAGACATATGCAAGCTTCTTGCTGAATTGGTTCCTGGATCTTTAAATGTCTCAGCATGGAGTTATATTTACACTGGTTTTGTGCAGGTGAAGTGGAAAAAAACTAGACAGTATTAATCAGCAAGCTGAAATAGTGTGGAACCATTTAGGAATGTAGAGGTAAGTGAGGGAAGATGTGAAAGAATCTGAAATTTACAGGAAAGATACAATCAGTCATTTTTTACGCTGGAAAGAAATGTCATGATTTGCAACAGCTTCTTTTAAAAAATCAAAAATCATGTTGTAGGTGGTAGGATGCTACAAGGCTTCATGGATAGCTGTTGCCACAAAGGTTTCCAAGTATCTGCTGTCTTACATCCATGAAAGTCAATACAAAATCAACATTGGGATTTGTGTCTGCTGTTCTCACTCCAGCAATATACCCATTGGCTTCATTGTGACAATTTCCTCAGTGACTGGTTTCTTTCAGAGTCAGTGTGGTGCTGCTGGATTGAGGGATAGTTCCAGCAGGCTTGTGCAAAAGCTATTTCCCAAGAAGAATTATTGTTGCCTTGGGTCAAGTCATGCCCTTATTCTCACTCCCTCTCTTTTCAGATCCTTTGCCAACATCACTCCTTCCATAAAATCTCACCTGTACTCTCTGAGCCACTGTATCAGGTTTTTGAGAACTTATGGTTTTGTTGGGGGAATGGGAATGAGAAATAAAACAAGACATTCTTTATTTTTGCAAGAAGAAATTCACTCTTGTGCAGGAGTTAAGATTATATCATTATTAGCTAAGATCCCAAGGAATTCACTTTTCTGGAAATGGGTAAAAGGGGAGTTTCCCCACAGCCTTCCTTCATTATGTTTCCCTTTGAGCTTTTCTTCTGGGACATTTAGAAAGGAGCCAGGGAAAAACTGGCAGGTCTCCTCAGGAAGAGCATGTGATATCATGGTGGGAGCTGTTAAAGGTTGTTGGTTCAAGGAATCAATTATTTTTTGCTTGGTATGTTTAAAGCCAAACTTGCATTTTTAGAGGGGGGATGAACCTATATTGCAAGATATTTCCTTTGTTTGGGGAAAAAAACACCAGTCCTTTGCTATAGGAATGGGGGTCAGATGTCAGAACAATATAACGTGTGAGGAAAAATCCAGGGAGGCTTTAATCAAGGTGTAGCTTTTAACGTGAAGTCAGGTTACCTTGAGACATCAACATATTCCTTAATTCAGAGACATTTCCAAGATAGCAGACTATCTGCTCCAGAAATCAAGGATTCTTCACTTTCTCACAACCCAGGACACAAGCCCAATTCTGGCCTTGGTTTTAGTCAAAATTTCACTGATGTTTGGCTCCTTTGATGCTCCTTCACACTTGTCTGACAGTTCATGTCAGGATGGCCACAGCAGCTCTCTCCTTTCCATACTTCAACTTTTCCTGCTTTACTCTCTCCAGGTGCTACAAGCAGCACCTCCCGCGAACTATTAGTGACTCTTTCATGGGTTCTCAGGCCTCCCTTTAGAGGTTTTATTCTGTGCCTAAAACCTGCAATTTCCTCTTCTGTCACCTAGTCTTTAGTCTTCGATGATGCTCTCAACAGGGCCACGAAGGGCTCATGCCTGGGTGTTGGCAGCCAGCAGGGGTGCAGCTGGGGGCACCCACCCCTCAGATCATGGGGGTACAGGTACCAGGCACCAGTCCTCTCTGCTCATGGCTCCAGCACTTATCTCTCTGCTGGCAATATAAGAGGAAGCAATTGTTTAAAAAAAACCCCAAAACTAAACCAACAAAAACCCCAACCCAAATAATTAAAAAAAACCAAACCCAAAACAAAACCCCAAAAACCCTCACAAAAACTCTGACCCCTTTCCCCAAAACAAATTAAAAGAAGCCCAACGCCAACAGAACTGTTTGGTACTGAATCCTCTGAACATGTCATTTCATTTCATTCCCTTTATGGGAATTCCAACAGTCCTTACCACATTCTCCACTTTGTACCAATGTGGCTACAGCTTTTAATGGTTTGTGGTGGTTTTTTTTCTGTGTTTGTTTTGAGAGAGGCGGAGACCAGGGGAATGGAAGTCAAGCAGATACCCACAGACCATATTGATGCTCTTGGACCATCTACTGCCCCTCCCTGAAAGAGGTTGAGAGAGAGAGGGTGGGTTAGACCCCCTCCATCTAACTTCTGGTAGGCAGCTTGGACACCCAAGTGAGAAGCTAATTTATCACAGGTGTCTTCAGTAGTGCATGGAGGGTACAGCCTCTCCAGAGGGCAATTCAGCCCACCTAAGAGATGGGAAGCAGCTCTATGTCTTCCTTGATGTTAGAAACCAGAGGTGACCAGACTCATAAAAGAGGCATCTCTGCGATGTGAGCTTGGATGAGAACAGGTCTATATGATGGTACCAGGGGAGAGAGAGGATTTGTTTTCTGGTGCTTGGATATTGTTGTCAGGAGCACTCAGAGGTGTATTTTTCACAGAGCATTTGTTCTGTGTGCTGGGCTGGCTGATGAACAGTTGCATCTGTATGTAAACTCATACGCTTAACCTGCAGTGCCCTTCGGGTCCTAAAAACCCTTCCTGCCCCTGACTCCCTCCCTGAAGCCACTGCTGCTGGAGTAGCTTGCCCACCTAACTTCTGAGGTATTTCTGGCATAATTTTTCCCCTTCATTCTCTCTGAGCAGTGCCCTGGGGTGAGTGCTCCTCTTGTCTAGCCCTTGCTGTGTGTATACACTGCATGTGCATATGCAACATACAGCTACTCCTTCCTCCATAGTCCCCAGAGCACAATGGCCAGAGGGGGCTTAGTTGCACTTCTTCTGGCCTTGATTCTGCCAGGTTTTCTTGGCAGAAAGTTTGCAGGCAGATTACCACAGAAGATGTAGCCTAAGGAGAAAGATGGTTCTTGGATTGTTCCCTGGCACCAAGGGAAATGCAGCACAGGTGCATGGAAAAATGCAAGGGCATAGGCACTGAGCACAGTGGGAAATATTTAAGAATCACCAAGTTTAATGAATTCTTTCTAAGCTGATGCTACCTGAGAAGACAAATGCTAACAGTGGTGTTATGAACGTGCAGTCTCTCAGGTAGAGATTCCCTGGATGTCAGCACCTGGCAATGGGAAGTGAAGTGCCTTCAGCTTTCAACAGCTGTAGTCCCAATAACTGTCTGTACAACCATCAAAGCTGAAACAAGCTTAATTTCTGTGTCTGGTCTCTGTGTATCTGCTGCAGTTTATGCTGACTAGGAAATGGAAAACACATGGGAGTAGCCCGCCCCCTTGGCTTCATCACAGCTGTATCAGTTTTCCTGTAAGACTTGGAGTTAACTTGGCACAAGCAATTTTAGCAAACTTCAATACAATCCATATAAGAGGTTTTGTGTTGCTGCGAAGAGAGGATGACTGCAAAGGTAATGATTTGTCTGAAATGGCTGATTAGCTTTTGGAAATAATCTGAAAGGTTGGTTAATAGACCAGTTTTTACTGTCATCTGTGGTCACAAATGATTATATTAAATCCTAGTGTAAAACATGGTAAGCAGTTATATTCCTGTTGTTTCACTCAAGAAGAGACCTAACCCCAAACTTCTGCATGGGGAATAACTCTGTAATGAAGCCCCTGAGATGTGGAAAATCAGTCTCTAAGGGCTAATTTCAGACTGACAGCCTGAGGAGCCTGGGACAGTGTTCAGAGGAGCTGGCTGATATTTGCTGTGAGTGTTGTATTTATTTCCCTGTGGTCTAGGGCTTCCTGTGTATTGGGAAGGTTGTGGTTTGGTGCCCTACCTGCGGGGATCCCCATAGGCTTGCAGCCTCTTGGCTGATAGTCCTGGCTCACCTGAGCCCCTTTATCCCTTCCTGATGGCTCTCGGGATCTCCTTTGGGGTCACTCCCTGGGCTATTATGTTGTCTTCTTGGCTTCTGTTCTTAGATCTGTACATGCTTCACCCAGGAAAATCTTGTGTTTCAGTGTGGTATTAGATGTTATTCATATGCCTTTATGTCATCACTCAGTTTTACAGTTCTTATTCTTCCTCTATACATATCAGGGAATAATCTAGGGACTTAGCCTTGGTTACATCTCCAGCAGTTGCGCAGGGACCTGCACTCCTTTTCACCCTGTCCTGTCTGTTTGGTGCTGTTTCTTAAGGACCTTTATCAGAGAAGCATAGTTTTAGGAGGAAGATTTAATGTTTGAGTCACTGGTTTTTCCTGGGGTGAACTCTGGCTTTAACCCTTTTAGAAATACCAGCACTCCTGATCTGTCTCCTGGACCTGCAGCTCTCCCATTTGATACTTTGTATTTGTCTCGTCTGGACAAGTAATAAATTGAGCTGGCTGAAGCTCCTTCCTTACAAAAGAATAGTAACTTATTTGATTTAGGTGTCTTTAATTAATTTTCAATATCTAATAATTTTTAAATATTAAGCATTGCATCTCCTAGCTATTCCATTAGGAGATTTATGCAGTAGTAGTTTGTGCACAAAAGCATCACGATAAAACAAATATTAAAGCAAGTAAAATAAAATTGAAAGCAAAATAAAAGGGTTCTCACAGCTGATGACAAAAAAGTATGTTTAGACTTTTAATGGGGATTTTCCTGAGACTTAATGAAAAACTGTTTATTTTTCTAGCACACCTTTCTCTGGCAACAAACTGTTTCTAGCCACTCTTACCTGTGATACCTCTCACACTGGTTTCCTGCATACAAAAAAATTGCCATAATTTGTTTTTCACATGCTTCTGGGTCTCCACCAGCTGCTAGTGAATACTATTCTACTTTGCTTACATTCAGTTTCAGCATTTCCTTTGAGGTAATTTTCTTTCCAATGACTCTATGAAGCCCTTCAGCTCTTTCTCTGTGTGACCTGGTCACACCTTTCACCCTCTACAGGGCCAGGATGGTAGCAGCCTGCTTGTCTCACCAGTTCATAAATTTATGCAGACTGGGCAGCTGCTACTTCACCCATGAAAGTCCCTGCCCAAAGATGCCAGAGATGTTGCTGCCCTTTCACTCTTTAAATCAAAACTGAAACCTTCTTTCCCACAGTGCTCTCATCTGTCAGCTGGCTGCTGCATGCCAAGCTTTATCTGTTGTGGATCATTCAGAAAGCATCTTTTAGCCATGATCCTCAGGGGCTGAGAGCCCCCCTTGTCCATGAACTGAGCTGGGCAGTGAAGTGGGTTTGCAGGCTAGAGCCCTGTGCACATCGCAGGCTGAGGCGCTCTGTGTTGGAAGGGGTGGCAGGTTTCCCAGTGACCTGAAGAGGAGTAGGACTAAGCTGTTCCATTGTGTTGTACTTAAAAACTAGAGGTCACTTATGATCAGAATGTTTTAAGAAACATATCTATTAAAGGAAAAAGAGAGTTCCATTTCTGGGCACAGGTGACAAGATAAAGCAGTCCAGCAGCTTGATTAAAATAGCTTTTCTATTTTTAAGGGCAATTCCTTTAAAAGAATGTTTGGCTTCTTTTGTGTGGGTGATAAAATCCTGAAAACCTCTCAGGATAGCACTTGGGTTTTCGTTTTCTTGATTACAGGGCTGTAACTATTGTCCTTACAGGCTTTCAAAGCATCACTACTCTGAAATAAACCTACTGCATTAAGTACATTCATTTGGACAAGGCATATTTTTGAGAACCTAAGTTTTACTCATTAAATACAAAACCTGATGCAAACTGACCTTTAGCTCTCAATTGAGTCCAAACTATTAGAAACTCAACAGTTATGTTTCTGGTGACATATTGCTAAATTTTCCATATTTAAGTGCACGCATATTTAATAGCACACACACTCACATGCATGTCCCCCACCCCCAAAAATACACAGGACTGCAAATGGGAGCCTGGCTAATGCCATAGAAGATGCAGGATGGATTTTGTTAAGAGGAAAGGTATAGGACTGGTCCCAGTCCAGTGAGTTATTAATTCTGCCACAAGATCAAAACAGTTTTAGTAACACTGTCAGCATGCCACTGCTGCTGTTGACAGCAGGAATAAATACCACCTGAAGGGCATAAGATAGGCTGCCATGCCCCACTCCTGTGGGAGGCAGGACCACCTCTATTCCCTATGCAGGATGTGCACAGGTCTCATCATGGGTCAGGCTTCCCTTCTACTAGGTACTGTATGAAGAGAGAGGAAGAAGGTGCACTAGGCAATCTAGCTGCTGTTAGGATGTTGTCTATTTGTATATGCTTAGCATAAAAATATTTTTTTGTGTCTTTTAAGAGCGAATCTATTGGTTTTTAGGATCTACCAGTTGGACCTTGAATGCTGGCCCTAGAAAGAGTGCTGGAGAAGTTGGAGTTCTTGATATTGTCTGTAGTCGTTAACCATTGCTTCACATTCAGTTCTGACAGAAAAATTGTTCTAAAAATGCGTGAGCTAAGATTATTTTATGAGCAGAAAACAAGTTCTGGTGGGTTTGAAGTATTACACCACTATCAATTGTAATATCATAATCATTTTGCACTGTAGTGAAAATGAGAAGGGAAGGACAAATGCAGAGTAAAAAGAAGCTCTGTTTAGATATGAGCAGTGTCTCATTCAGCATCTGCATTTTGATCAAATCCACATACTAGAAAGAACCCGTCTGCAGACAACCAGTGACATGTATTAATGACTCTAGATGCTAAAAAGAGCTGTTTTCTGCATGCAGATAGTAATTATTTCATAAATATGACTAACTTTTTCCTATTCCAAGTTTACCAAAGGTCCTGTCATCACTTGGTATATGAAGATGTAGAATTACTGGGGCCAAATTTTTAGCCTAACTTGATTAGGTATGGCATTCCTGCTACACAGAAGTTTGGAGTTAGTTTTGCAGTGAGTAATTTGTGCCTTCGTCTTGGAGTAAATCCTTATCTGCAGCCAAAGGTTGGTGTGCTTATACACCATGCTGCTTGTGCACACAGTGACGTGGTTTGCTTCCCAAGGCAGGAGGAGTTGGTGCCTGAAAATTTGTCTCTTAATTAAATGCAGGCTTAATTTGAATTTTGTCTTTTCAGACTATTCCCATGGTGGAAGGAGAGAGATTTTTTTTCACTTTCAGAAGTTTAAAGCACCAAAAAATGTGAAAGATAACTGCTGAGTTTTGAAACATGGCCCAAATGCTGTGGATGGACACAGGTAGCGAGAAAATGGGTAAGAGGATGAGCAAGCCAAGAGAACTGCACCATGGCTGCAAATACCATGTTCATTTTCTTTCAGTCCCCTTCAGGTGTGGAAGGGTAGGGTGGGAGCAGCTTGGCTGGAAGGGAAGAAGGGAGATGGCTGAGAGGAGGTGTATAGTGCAGGGGTGAACCGACACGTGGGCAGTGTAGCTGGAATGGGTGTATGGTGGGGCTGAAGCACAGGACCAAGCTGCACCAGGCAGAGGGTGTCCAGTTTAGTTACAGAAATCTTGCTGGGGCTCATGGATCCTTTCTACTACAGTTTTGATATTTGTGAATGGTTTTGCTCCTGAGTCAATATATTTGAAGGGAAAGGTGAAACTATACTTGTATGTTTCCTACTGGACCCTGAGAGATATCCCCTCCATCAGTGTGGGAGAAGGGGGGTCATGCTCTGATAAGCCACTTGAACTAGTCTTTCTTCCTTCTCTGATGTGCCAAACCTTGGTGCCACTGAGAACCTGGCTAGAGAAAATGGCCCAGGACAGTTCCTCTGAGGGAATTGTCAGGGCAAACTGGTGATGGGCAGGGAGGAGTGGTCTGGTGAAGCTGACAGTGTGGTTTTCACCACCCTGGAGGCTGTGAAATGAAGCTCTGTGTGGTGAGTGATCTTGGGCAAGGTTGCAACATCTCGTACCAGAGGATATTAATCTAAACTCTGCTTTGCCTTCATGTAAACTATTACCCTCTGGAGCATCCTGCACTGCTGCAGCTACACATTTGCTTTCACAGACCCCAGACTGACAAGCAACCTCACACAAGCATGCGTTGAGCTCATGTGATTGAGCTACATGTGTTTACTTTCTTATAGGTCAACCACTTAAGCCTACCCTCAAGATGAACTTAATGTTTGCAGAGGAAAGGCAGCAGCTATGTAGTACTGGAATAGGCAGAAAACAGAATCATAGCTTTGAACAGTCGTAAAAATGCTGGCTGCCTTAACTAGATATATTATTGCATGTGATATATACACCTACAGAAAAAGTTCTCTCTCTTGCATTATTTGACCAGAATATGGAAATCTGTTAGCTGAGACAGGAATTTCTCAGTGTCAGTTTCTCATAAAATTGGAAAAAATATATCTATAAAAGAAGCATGAATCTGGTAAATACTACAGAAAGGGAGCAAAGCACAGCCATAAATATGTATTAATTTTGGCCCACTGAATATGGTTAGCTTTGCATGTGCTTAACTGCTTTACCTTCAGTGGCTAATTGTGATCATGAGCCAGGGACGGAAGAGTTAAATTATGCAGTGGCAAACTTTCCTTGATAATAAGACTGTCTGAAAATACAAACAAAACTTACAATGGACCTAAATTTTACTCTGGATTTACAACATTTTATGGCACAAGAACAGTAGTGAGAGCTTTGGTATGACTTACTAAGTTTTACAGAAAAAACCAATATAAAGTCTTGTCTCAATAACACAAATCCATTTGCTCTAAATTGTGGCCATTTTAACTTGGGGAGAAAGTCTTAGTTAAACAATTTCTGTTCCTTTTAATCTCCTGAGATTTTAAATGGAAGAGCCAAAATGACTATACTGACTAGCTTTCTCATAAATAAAATCACAAAACTTACTACTGCAAATAGACGTTCAAGCTCTTTCTATAAAAAACAGAACAAAGAAGCCTTAAGAAACCAGTATAAATTAAAAATTTCCTTCTTCCTAGGCCTTGGGCTGAATTGGGATGCAAAAAACTCCAGTGTAAGAGGTTAGGAACAGCCTTCTTGGTATTTTCTGTGCAAGTTCCTTCATGTACTTTCCACCCTTTGCTAGTCCCCAACTCTTTAAAATAATGTCATAGGTGACCCAACATGGTATACTGCCATCTCTGTAGCTCCTAGGTACTTTTACTGAGTGGCCAAACCCTCCAGAGCTGTGGTGAGGGATATGGGGTTCTTCCTGTGCAGCTCCTGTCAGGTTTTGCAGAGGGCAGCTCTCCCCTTGACACATGTTGGAAAGTGTCCCTGATGCTAGTGGGAGCTCCTGTTCTGAAGCATTGCAGGGATAAGGCCAGCATTGTGCCTTCACTTGCTGGATGGTGGAGTGTAGCCTGTGTGTAACTTTTAGTCAACACAGGCACACACAGATAATAGACTGTTTCAGCTGCCTCTGGGGAGCTTCTGTTATAAACTGCCAGAAGATTCTTTCTGTGGTTTAAACTTTGGCATATGAGGAACGCCAATACTTTATATATACAAAATGTCAGTTATGTGCCCTCAGGCAGCAAGCTAAAAATGATATTACCCTGTTGATGGATCTGGGTTTAGATAGTTTCAGCTACAGTAAGTTTCTTGATTTAAACTCTGAAGATCAGAGTGTCAGTCAGCTAAAGTAAAAATTGCAGGGTGTCACTGGTTTTCCTCTGGTTTCAATGTACTTTGAATAAATCACCAGGGAGAAAAATAGTTTTCTTACAGGGACTATCACATAGCGCACCAGAAACGTGCAGCCACGATGCCTTATGTAATGCAGTGGGATGAATGAGCTGCTACCCAGACTCTGCTGACCTAAAGCCTGATAGTGCTCCTTCTGGCTTCAGTGGCACTTGACTGTGCAGTGTTACCAAATCTGCTGTGGATAGTGATCCGTAACATGAAAGCACTTGCTGTCTCTGGTCATAGCTGCAGGAAAATTGCTGCTGCCCTGGAGGAAGTTGTGTGTGACTGTGAACCGCAAGGCAAGGCTGGTGGTGCATACCCCTGGTGCTGCTGCCAGAGTAGCATGCCCTGAGACAAGTGGAGTCAATAGAGGACAAAAGTCTCAATAGCAGGACCCAATCAACCACCATATGCAACTTATCCACAAGATGAGAACACTGTGTTGCAGAGAATTACTGACAATAAACAGCAAAAGAAATGCTAAACATCAAGTGCCCATTTCTTATTTACAGCAAAGCCAGTTTATATCCTTCTGGACTCTGTAAGTGGTCCTCAAAGGGAAGGATACTGCAATAATTTACAGCCAGTGTATATCTGTGTTAGTTTACAAATGAGAATTGGAGACCAAACAAGTAGTAATCTGCTGATTTTTAAGTTTATCATGCAGTTAGAACTTGTCAAAAAATTCTGACAACCCTTTAGTAGAAGCTTTAAATTAATAGTTGGAATTCAGGCTGGAGGTTTAAATTGTTTCAGTCAACATAAGTGTCCAGGGATGGACAGCTGATGTTCCATAGCTGGAGAAAACCATGGAGTGCCACCCTATGTAAAAAAGGCCTGTCTCCAGTTTTAGTCAAGCTATTAGTACCCAGGGTTGTGTGACTGGTGAAGTGAAAAGTGAGTGAAGAAATAGAAACTCTGGGCCAGATTTTTATCTTACTCATACGAATGTAAATCCAGGCAAATTCTCCTCAAATCAGTGGAGTTATTCCAAGCTTACATGAGCTTAGACAATATCAGAGTCTGATTCTTTTATTTTTGGCTACTGGAAGTCCCTAAGTAAATAATGTGGGCAACTGCGCAAATTCCCATCATAGAATGAAGTTTTATAGTTATAAGCACGTCAGATCAGGAAGAAAAAAGAGACATATGGTAGATAATGAAAAAGGCTAATGAAAGAGCTGAGCTGGGAGACAAAAGACCACTCAATGAAATCTACAATGACAGAAAAAAAATTCCTTAAGACCACAGCCAAGCTTGGGAAGCAAAGATATAGATAAGACCTGTGTGAGCTGAGTAAGTCCTCCTCTCGTGGTGTCTCCAGTCTGGGCATCCTATGTTTGCAAGTACGGCACTAGAGAAGATTTTATTACCTCATCTGCTCTAGCTGGTGAGTGTTGTGTAATTTTTTAGGGCTAGATGACTACAGAGATCTGTCAGGGCCTGCATCCACTCCTTCCTTCTATCTGGCCTTAAAGAAATGTAAGATCTTCTGCTGGCACAAACAGCGCAGTTGCCCCAGTTACTGGGCAGCCAGTGGCAACTGCAGTTCTGCCCCTAAACTCTTAATTATGGGCATATGGAAAATGTAATTCTTTGATAATTCTTGAAAAAGTCCTGAAAGTCATGTTGTCTTTCACAGACCAATATAAAATTGTCTGCTTCTCTTTGCACTAAAAATAACATTTCTGAAGTTTGTCACTCATCTGTGAATAACTGTATGTTCTAATATACGCTCAGTACAAGGTCCAAAATTATATCTTCAAATAGTAAGTTATATTTTGGTTATATATGTGGTAGTGTGGGAAGTATTTGCGTAGCATTTAATTTATGCAAAAGGCCGTAAATGAAACAGTGTTTCTAAGAAGGTACATGCTACATTGCTGCATGAGAGAGTCCTTCCTGCATGGGTAAAGAGGTGCCGCTCTCTCTAGTTTACCAACAGGTCAGCTGGGTATTTTCCCTTCTCTCTAAAAAGAGAGAGGGTAAAACTAAAGCTGGCCACAGTAGATGGCTTCACGCTGTGGGATCAGTACTATAGCTCTCCTGTGAAGTCCTGTACCAGGAACTCCTCCAGAGCAGAGTGCTTTGCCTCTGCCTGCATCTGCTTTGGGGAGGTTGTAAGTGACCATTGATTGATGTGGTGGTAATTTCATTGATGCTTTTCCAGCACCGGTTACCACAGAAAATTATTATTTTCTGAATCACTTCCTTCTCTACACAAAACTCAACAGAATGGAAGAAAAGTTGGAGAAGAGGGACACTAGCAGGCTGTACTATCTTTTAAGAGTGATTTCACTTTTCTGAAATAATTTGCATACAGTAATGAAATTCTAGGCCTACTCAAAAATCCCCCTATAAATCACAGTGTCCTGTTGAAATATGTGTGTGGAGAGCAGTTAATTTTAAATGAGTAAAGATTATTGGAGTTTTACAAGTTGAAATTTTACAACAAGCTGAAGAAAGAGGTCTTGGTCACCAGTGGATTTGCTGTGTGACTAAATAAGGATACTGTCTGTTTTGCCTTGAGAATGATAAGTTTGACAAGTGATGGAAAATACTGGTACAGCAGGCTTATGTGGGACTGATACAGAAACCCAGTGTTACAAGGCAGGCAGCTGACCATAATGGCTGCGCTTACCTTGTAATGAAGCCACAGATGGTGGAAGAACTGACCAACCAATTTTAGCATCTGTTTTCCACTTGGTGCTTATTTTTGCCAAACTATTTTTCTTATGAAGCAGCCCTAATGAAGTGAATGTCATTAAAAGCTCTTCCACAATTGCTATTGTTTCTGAAAGTCAGTCAGGGATACCATTTAAAAACATACAGGGTAGCAGAACTTTTTTCATGGCCTGAAGACAAACAGGCCTCCATGGCAAGCATGGCCAGGAATTTTTAAAGGAGCCCCTGGGAAAGGATATGAATCACAGCTTGGATGGCTTTTGGGGTGGTGTGTGATTGTGACAGGACATACGTAGTCACATCTACGCAGGAGAGGAGTTGTGGCTAGGAAGGGAATAATAATTTCCTCAATATAATCTAAGGGCTATATAGGCAGGGGCAAAACTGGAGTGGCTGAGTGCCTTTTCAGCCAGTATGGGGGGCTTTTAAGAAAGATCTTTTTTTACCAGGGCCTGCAGTGACAGGACAAGTGCTGACAGTTTTAAAATGAAGGAGGGTAGATTTAGACTGGATGTAAAGAAGACATTTTTTTTACAATGAGGGTGGCACTGGAACAGGCTGTCCAGAGTAATTGTAGATGCTGCATCCCTGGAAGTGTTCAAGGTCAGATTGGACAGGACTCTCAGAAACCTGATCTAGTGGAAGGTGTCCCTGCCCACATCAGTCAGGTTGGACAAGATGATCTTCAAAGGTCCCTTCCAACTCAAAAGCTCCACCAAGGAGCTTTTATAACTGAGAACTCCCCTGGGTCCTTTCTCATCTTCCTTCCTGGCCATTAACTTTTTTCTGGGACAGATTTTTCAGACAGGTTAGGAAATAAGCAAAAGAATGAAATGTGAGTTTGGATATGAAGATGTTTTGTAAACCTTCACATATAATGCCTCCTGATGATTATACAGCTAGTTTTCCAGATACCCTCAATAGAGTAGAAACAGTAAAATGCTGAGGATGGGAACCTATCTTTTAAACCCTCCTGAGAAGCTTCAGAGCAGGGAATGGGAACAATTGTGCTGGGAAAGTAGAGGGCCCAGGAGGGCAGTGCCAGATTGCAAGGACCCAGAGTTGTTCTGATCCATTCTCGCTGCCATACCTCTGTGCTCTACTCACCTTCAGAGGTGTCTTTGGCTCTTTGTGGCTTTTCAGAAACTCTACCAGATGTTGATAATGCTCTAATCACCTGTTCCAGGGTGGAGAGTTCAGAGACAGCCTCACACATTCCTTTCTATCGCTATGATCATACATATTGTAATCATGGGTTCTATTTTAAGGAAACTTCTGGCTCAGCAGCATATACCGAACTGCCAGGATTGTACACTTCTTATCCAAATCCAAGGCATGCTTCACACTGCCTGGAGCCTCCAGTAGAGATGCTGTGGGGAGGCTACCTGAGGGCTAAAGGGTGGTGTGAAGGCCTGATCTTTCCGGACTGCAAATTGTCTTGGGAAGGTTGATAAAGCTAACCAGCTTGATTCTGCCCTCTGCCTATGTGTTCCTGTAAAAACCTTACCAGGGGACCAAAGTTAATTTTTTAAATTTCTATACACTAAATATCAGACTGAAATCTTTGTGCCTCATTTTGTGAGGGGTTCCAGAGAAATTAAGCTCTCATATATATATATATATATGTATGTATGTATGTATCTATCTATCTCCCTTGCTACATATACACATACATTTGGGAGAGAAAGCTGCTAGACATTTCCCTCAAAGATTGCCCTGATGAAGTCTGTAATTTCTGTGGGGAGGTAGAAGGAAACAGATTAGCCTTCATACAACACAAATGTAGAGAGGAAGCCATTGCTGGCCTTGAGATTGTGATCTAGACATAAACAGTAATTTTGTTCCAGCACTAAAATGTACACCCAGCTGAAATTTTACTGCTGCAGGCAAAAATTTACTCATGATTTGTAACTACCTACATAACTACTTCTTAACTTCCTCTTTAAGGATTTATGAAGATTTATTCCCTGCCATCTCAGTCTGACAACCTAAAATGGCTATTTAATTTCAATGTTCCCGCTAATTTGTCTATTTGCTGTAGTTTTAACCTCAGTTTGACTGGTTTTTAGGGCTCAGCTAGACCAATAATATTAATAGCTATTTAATCTTGGTGGCACTGTAACTCAGAGCTCACTGAGAATTACCTCTACTTCAAGTCTAATGAATAGGATAATGAGCCTGATTAAAATAATTAAGGCTAGTGGAAATAACACTGATAGGGAACATGATTAGAAAGACTGCTAGGCCAAACCAGATTGATAGAAAAATCTAGCCCTGTTCCAACCACTTTTTGTGTATGAAATAGAAGGAAAAAACCCCAACAAAACAACAATCTAAACTGTTAAAGCCATATATGAAATGGGGAATTGCATCCCTTTTGTGATATTAAGAACAGAGGTCTACCTCCTTGGGAACATACAGTATGGATTTCTTTTGGAAGGACAGATGTCTTCCTTCCCTAGGTAAGGTGGGGTGTACACGAGGAGCCATTGTATATAATCAGGGATGGAAATTATAAGTGTAATTCCTTACTAGCTCCTACGTGATCACTGGTGCTTGTCAGAAGGCTGACAACTCACTTCAAAGCAGACTGCACCACTGGAATGATGCACCTCCTCTGTCTACTCCCAAAGGCCACTGCATCCTTCAGCTATCCCAGCTGCTTCCAGTACAGCTGTGTCCTCTCCATCTCCTTGCCTTCTCCAGTCTGGGCTTGGCCTTTGCCTCCTGTGGCTCAAGGACAGCTTATTAAGGTGATATCTGTTCCATCTTGTGGGACCCAATGAATCTCATAATGTGTCTGAACTCTTAGGTTCTGTTATGTTTTCTTCTTTCTTTGCTGGATAAGAAACAATTTCTGTAAAATACCTTATTTTGCAAGGATTTTTATTTTTTTAACTGTGGCTATTTCTGTGTGTTTAAGTAAGGGGAGGGTAAGACCAGAGAAAGAGCCTGATGTGTAGAGTAGTGAGTACTGAGGTACCCAGTGTTTTACTCCTGGTCTTTGAGGAATTTTCTCCCGCCCTTAGCTCATAGCTTTTTATGTAGCCTAGATTTAGGCAAAAAGAATGTCTCCAAGATAATGATCAAGACTTTGGTGTTGATTTGAGCCAATTTATAGCACAGATAATCTTGATATCCTCCTAATACCTTGTGCTACTTTGGTGTTAGATGTCTCTTAAAAGCTGAAGTTCCCATCTGAAAGTATGGCAATCTTGTACCTAACCAGGGATACAGAAAGGGTTATTCATGAATACTGTTTTCAGAGCACATGGTGAATCTAGTACAGTGGTGGAAGCTGTGGATGATTTAGGATGGATAAAACTACCTTCAAGCGTTGTTACTGCATTATAGCCATTCTTCACTTTTAAGCCAGTATTGTCCAAGTGCTAGACAGCTGTGGTGGCAGCAGGTGGTGACATTTGGTATTGATACTCAGTGCTGACTGTTACCCAGTGTTAGAGTCCAGCTTCTGTATCAAATTTATTATTGAACGCAGTATGATACGAAGATATAGGAAAACACAGAGAAAATAAAGATTCAAGGGAGGTGTTATGAGGACATGCTGTTTGGTATTACTATTAAGTTGACTGAATTTCTTCCATTGGGAAAGATTGAAATTATCTTAGCATAGTTCTTGGGACTTTCAGCACTTGTATGGAGAAAGTATTGTGCAAAATTATTGTGAAAACACAGTAACATGACATGCTGCAGAGGGGTAGCAAAGAAGGGCAGAAGGGTGAGGAGGATGGATATCTCTCCCTCTCCATCATGCTTTGACTTTAGCTCTGTGTCCTGCCTTGAGCCCATGTTGAGAAAGCCTAGAATGTTTTTTCTCTAGACTTTCTGCAGAACAGGAGATTTCATGCTGGGAATATAGCTGGGTAGTACCAGTGCATCTGGGATGGCTGTCTGGTCTTTAAAGGAAGAAGAGAGTTGGGTCCTCTGAATGATGCATTGGCTATTTCAGTCTGAAATTTCACCAGTTGCTCATGACACTTCTCATAAGCCAGGAAGAGCATGGGTTATATTCACAAGTCTTGGTCTAAGACTCATGGATATGCAGTAGATCTGACATAAGCTTCTCTGCCATGCCTCAGATTTCATAATCACAGGACAGTTGGATTCCTGACTGGCTGCACTAGGCAGGAATTTTGGGTTCCAGTTTACGCCGGACGTGTCAGAGACGTGCTGGCACTTTCAGCCACTGATTTTATGACTGTCTCACATAAGGATTTCTGGTTCAGTTATTGTGTTTTGTAAGTGATCTATACAGCACAGGATTAACAATAATACCCACTAGAGTAATTATCAAAGCATGTGGTATCCTGATGACACACTTACAGCTTCACATGAACCTGTAGATGCTCTGCTGACTGTAGGCCAGAAAGTTAAAATCCTCAGCCAGTCAGCTGGAAAGAAACTCCTTGCATCTCCTCTCTTTGGACATTTGCATAATTTTCAAGTTTGGAGAATGGGCTGTGGGGGAAAGCTTGGAAGCATCAAAATTTGAGGTTTCATCAATGAAGCAGGTACATAACACAAGCCCTTTCTCCTTCTGCCAGCCTGGTCAGGTGGGTTTGAGTCCCTCGAGCAGGCAGCAGGCTTCAGTGTTGCTTTCAGAGAATTCAAACACAGAAATCTGAACTTCAGTGACATCAGGGTCCGGCCCAGGTGTTTGAGGGGGACCAGGAACCTCACAATCACTGAATCAAGTGAATCAAAGGCCTTGTTGTTCAGCTACGTGGAGCTGCTGGCACCACCATGTGCAGGAAAAGAACAGCCCTGCAAGGGAGAGGGTGCCAGAGTGGGAGGCAGCCTCACAGAGTTAGTTAGGGCCAGCACTGTGATGGTGACAATGCTTTGTAAAATGGCAGGGTGTCTGGGAGAAATCGGCACCTTAAGGAGCTTCCTCCTGAGGAACACAAGTACACATCCTGCATGAGCTCTTCTTTGTGCACACAGGGAGATATGAAGAAGGTATATAAACATGTGCTCTTCATGTCTTCCCTGCACCTCAACCCTTGTATTGCTGTCTTGGTGGACACTGTCTACCAGATGTTTTCCAATATTTTGTACCATCCTCTGAAGAAACAAAAGTATTTTGTCATTAATCTTTCGTGTGCAGAGAAAAAGAGGATCATTGAGCTCATTAGTACCTGCAGTACTGTGTCCAGTTCCGGGGCCCTCAACATAAGAAAGACATGGACCTGTTGAGCAGGTCCAGAAGATGCCACAAAAAAAATTTATCAGGGTGCTGGAGCACCTAACTTATGAGGACAGGCTGAGAGAGTTGGGGTTGTTCAGCCTGGAGAAGGCTCTGGGGAGACCCTATAGTGGCCTTCCAGTACTAAAAGGGGGCCTACAGGAAAGATGGGGAGGGACTTTTTCCCAGGGAATGTAGGGATAGCACAAGGGGTAATGCCTTTAAGGTAAAAGGGTAGATATAGGTTAGATGTAAGGAAGAAATCCTTTACAGTGTGGGTGGTGAGACACTGGCACATGTTGCCCAGAGAAGCTGTGGTTGCCCCCTCCCTGGCAGTGTCCAAGGCCAGGCTGGACGGGGCTTTGAACAACCTGGTCTAGTGGAAGGTGTCCCTGCCCATGGCAGGGGGGTTGGGACTAGATGGTCTTTAAGGTCCCTTCCAACCCAAACCATTCAATGATTCTGTGAACACTGGGCTGTCATTTACCACTGACCTTCATTTGGGATTTACAGGAAGGCAGAAATTTTCTTGTGTCTCAGATCTCCCACTTATATGGTAAGAAGAGACTTTGTTCTGACTGTTTATTAGCAGGAGAGTGGCCCAAGTGGTGGCCTGTGAGGGCATGGTGTACAGCTGGCACACACAACCATGCTTTCCTAGGAGTTCAGCTAAATGTTTGACAGTAATGGTGACAGTAAATGTTTGACTTACATGGTGATGCCATGTAAGTAATGCTGAGAGTTGACAGGGAGGCAAGGTCCAAAACAGTTTGGAAGCCATTGCGTTAGAACATGCACTTTAAAATGCGGGCTGTGATTTACCATTTACTTCTGAGAAAAACGTTTTAGGCAATTCTGACATGAAACAGTTAGCTGTATCAGACGCTTGTAAAGATAATCTGGTGTTTGCTATCGTATCTCTCTTCAGCAGATGGTAAAGGCCAGGTACTAATTAAGAAGAAGCAGAAAAAGAAAAGAAAAAAGCTCTAGGTTGACAAAATGCTACATCATGTAATAAATAGCATCTTATTTATTATTTCTGCTAACAATTATGGACCGGAGTGAGACCTCTCATAAGGAGCAGATCATGCCTCCATCTGTCTACTGCTGGGTTATTCCCTTTGCATTTGCAGAAACTAGTTCTGGACTTGTTAAAGGCAGATCATGGAACAGTTGGGTGATTAGAATCAAACTTCAAGAGCAGTTTCCCTCCTGTTTTGTAATTTACAAGGATAATGGCTGTTCATGAGGCTCAGACAAGCTACTCATCCATTTGCAGCTTTTTTAGGTCCTCTTTAGAGTGCTGTTTTGTTTCTGGATAAACCTCTGCAGACCTGAACCAGATTTGAAATACGAAGGCTAAAATGAACTTTATGAATCAACACATCAGAGATACTGACTCTTTGCCAGAGAATATCTAAAAAATGAGCCCATGAAGGAAGAATTTAAATTGGTAATGAATAACCAGAAATAGTTTTCAGTTGAGGATTTGATTCAAAGTTCTCTGAAGTTTCTCAATATGAAGACATAAAACCAGCCTTGACTTAGCTTTCTGCTGCCCTCTCTCTTTGCAGAGGGCAGATTAGAATAAGGGCATGGGTGCAGACCCAGGGCTGTTTTGAGGTGTGAGGATACAGTGGTTCTGAAGTGCTGCAAAGCTCTTGGGGCAGCCCTTCGAGTCAAGCTCCCAGAACTGGGGCAGCGCAAAATCAGATTTGAATGCTCTGGGCTGTGTTATCAACTGGCACCAATAAAGAACATACAGCTGAATCTGGAGGAGTACTGCTAAGCTGCAAGTGCAAAACAACCTCAGTTTCCATGAGTCTGAAAAATGGAGAAAAGCTAAAACTAAAGAAGGAAGGAAGGAAAAGACCAGAAAATCTTGTATCAGTTAATAGTGTAAAATAGTTGAAGTGAGGGAAATTCTCTGGGCTTGTGCACCAGTTTAAACCATTGAAATCAAGCAATGAGGGCATTTCTACAGTCAAAGCTGAAAAGTTTTATCTGCTAAGGGCTGAACAAAGCAATTTAATTCCTGATGTATGCTGATCAGTGCTACAGCAGACAAGGATTTGGCTCTTTCAGTTAAAAAAAAAAAAAAAAAAAAAAAAAAAAAAAAAAA
>NW_020799142.1:21607541-21616182 GCF_003259725.1 Athene cunicularia
TTTTTTTTTTTTTTTTTTTTTTAATTCCCCTACAGGCTTCCAGAAAAAAAGCCTCTCTTTTTTTGGTATTTATGCGCATTATTAACATTGCACGTAAGTGTTTGATTCATTTGGAAAAAACCCTGTGTACCAAGAAATATTTATCGTCAGATGTGATGCAGAACTAGATCAAATAAATATTTTTTTCCTTGTACACTAAATTGGCTTTGTTAAGTATAAAATATGTGCCTTTATTACATGCAGCTGGCCCTCCTTTAGTTGCCCCTATCTGTGGGCAGTCTTGGTAGCCTTTTCCATGGGTTTCCAGTAGTTTCAGGGTGGAACACTTGTACTTTTTAAAATATCACAATTACTGGATTATTTTGTATGGCTTAACTAAGTCATTGAAAATAACATGCAGACTGTATTTATTAACAAAACGCATGATCCCTTAGCTTCCAGTATATCTTATTTGTCTCAAAATATTGGCAAAATGCACAAGTTGTAATTTTCACTGAGTAGCAGTTAGCTTAGACACAGAAATCTAGGTTCAGAGTAGCTAGCAATACTATCTCTGCAAGGAATTCTTAGCTGGCTATGGTCCTCATGCCCCGCCAGTCTCCTCATAGGCTTTAAGGGTATAAATAGAGAGACACTGGCATATCTCTCTTCCTGCCCTTCCAAGCTTCCAGATGGGATGACTCCTACCGTGCTTTGTTGCTATAGAAAGGTCTGGCTCAAGGTTTGGCAGCTCAAAAGACTGTATAGGAAAGCATGTCTTTGGCAGGGATTAAAAACCACTATCAGTCTCTCCAAATGAGAACTGAGAAACCTAATGGCATTGATGGACAAGCCCTCAGTATCACTAGTGACTTTGGCTGGAGGTCCTACAGAAACTCCAAACACTGGATGATTTGAGAAAAGACATGTCCTTTCTTCAGTGTTGTTACTGGCAATCTCCTCCTTCCTGCCATGTTAGTGAGGAGGGGATAAAATGCCACATTTCTGAAGTGTTAGTAATGCTACAGGATGATAAAAATTGAAACCTATCAGACTGGAAATTCTGAGAAAATCAATTCTGTTTAGACTTCTACTTGAAATTCTGCATTTTCTTCAGTGCAGTTTTTCTGTCTTGTAATTCTCCATCATCTTTCCATGCTGTAATGCAGGGCTAGAATCTGTCTCTAGCCAGTAAGGACTTTATCGAAGAGAAAGATGTTAATAGGAAATAATTCCTTAGTTCTGCAGTGTGTAAAGATCCTTTTGAACACTCTCTACCACTCCCTTTGCATTATTTTTGACTTTTCTCTGGCTTATTTTGGTAATTTCTCATTCTTTTTTTTTTTTTTTTTTTTTATGAGAAGGAATAATAATCTAGTATTAAATCCAATGAGCTTTTTGTTATATGAAGCGCTAGGGATTTAGTATGTCCACTTTTTGGTACTCTGTTTAGCATATCTGAAAGCTGTGGGGTTTTGGTCTTATTTCCCTCCTCCCTGTATGAGAAGTCACCTCCACAATGCAGAGTTTGGAAGGGCTCTTTTATTCAGGAAGGTTTCTGAGGCTGTAGAGGCCATTGACAGGCTCTAATGTGTTTTAATCAAACCCTTCAATATTATGTAAAGGGGAATGGATGTTATGAAAGGAAGAGCTATCTTCGTTTCTCAGTTCTACTGACCATGTGGGTAAGCCCTCATGTCTTAAGGAGCTTTGTGAGAAAATCAGGCTGTAGCTGGACAGAGAAGAGGAAGATAAGCCACAGTCTTTGTAATAGTTAGATCTTTGACATCACCACAAAAGTAAATTTTAAGAAGGAATCTGAAGGAAGACAGTGAGGCAGCTTTGTGATTGCTTGCAGGGAGCTTCTCCCACGCGTGAGGTCCAATGTGGTGAAAAAAAGAAGCAATAGATTATGGCAGTTTGAAATGGGGCCATTAGAAAGGGCCCATCTCTTGTGTTTCACTTGATCTCTCAAAATTGAGTGTGATCTGCAAGGCAAGCTGGGGTGGGCAGTGTCTGGCCATGCAAGTGCAGATACAGAGTTATAGATGATCATATAGAGAATAATGTGCAGGTGATGTAATCTAGAAAGATTACAGGAAGGAAGCAGCAGAAACTTTGCTAAAAGTCATGGCTGTCCCTCATTTACTTATTTCTGCTTCTATTTTTTTCTTCTTTTCTATGTATCTGAAATTATTAAAGGTGATTCCAGGAAATAGCATGGAAGATGAAGGTGTTTTTTTTTTTTTTTTAAGTAGTGATGTAATCACTATAATTGCATTTGTGTTTTTAATAGGTACAGGAGTCAAGGATTTAGCTCTTCCGTGTTTTGGCAGCATGTTTAGCACATATGTTATTATGTAGATGCCATTTTCTATGTCGGGGTTTCTCTTCCTTATGTGAAAATGATAGAGTGACTGTGGCTTCCTGAGGTTTCTTTTCTGTCTTTAGGATTAGAGCTAGTTCAGATCAGCACCCAGATGCTATGCTGGCAGCCTTTTTTCTATCACACTAGCATGAACAATATGAAAAAAAATCTATAATTGATAAAAGCCCCTTCATAATCTTGTTTGCTTCTTAGTCATTAAGCTTGGATAGCTCTGAGCAGAGCAATACAAACAGAAGCTAGTAGAGAAAGCAGAAAATATCACTATGTGAAACTGAAAAAGGGGAAAAAAGTAACTTTATAACATATTTATAACACTATCAATGAATCATTTCAGCTTAACTAGTCCAAGTTTCTTTCAACCAAATCTGAGTTCTTCTGGGAGTATATAGGTGCCCAAACAAAGTTCCTTTCTGAGTCTGTGAAGTGCTTCTAGATAATATGATAAAATTAATTCCAGATTCCCAGCAGTTTGGTGACCCCAGCAAGTGACTTCTCTGTGTTGCCAACAGTGAAACCGCTAACTGGAAACTTGCCAGTTACTACTGTGCATGGGAACAACCTTCTATTTAATGTTGTTTGATAAATATATATTCAGTTGTTGCCATAATAAAATGCTGTAGAAGTTCCAGTTGTAAGATCTGCTTAGTGCAGTCTGTCCTGTGCCACCTGCTGTGCTTGCCTGATGGATGCCACGCTTCCATTCAGGACTTCTCCCTCGTAACTACAAATGTGTGAACAGAAAAGCTTTTCCAAGTGCTCTTATTTACAGTCCTGGAAAATGGACAGAGATCAACACACAAGGTCATGAGGTGCCTAGGGAAAACAGTAGCGCTTATTTCCAGAGATATCATAGTGGCATAGCTTCTTACTCACAAGCTGCATGTGACATTGTCATTTAAAATGCATTCTCTGGTCTATCCAGAGCTGATTAGCAATTCAAGGTATGTGCCTTTCATGGACTTGAGCTGATCATATGCTCTGTAGAACATTGATTTTAATTGGTTTGGAACAACAGAGCATTTGGTAGTTGGTCTGTATTTCATAAAAAGATACACATGCCTAAAAGAGCTGGCTAATTTTGTGGTTGAATGGAATGAGAAGAGTAAATAAATATTTTCCCGGCACAGGCTATTTCAGTGAAGAAAATATAGCAGAAAACCAAGGGTCTGGAGTTTGTGCCTTTTGATGAATAAATCTTACCAGAGAAATAATTATACTGACTTCAATGGGAGTAACAACATGTGACTGAATTACTCTTAAAGGAGTAACAGAATCAGACCCTAAGTGTACACCTGCAGGTTTTTACCTAAAAAGGCATTGTCCAAAGCAGCCACAACAGGAAAAAAAAACCATCAATAAAACAAACAAAAAACCACAAACCAAACCAAAACACTTATTAGGAATAAAGCAACCACATTTCATTTTCTTCTAATTTAAGATCAGTCAGCAGCCTTGGACCCGAAAGACTGTGTTCTTGCAGGATTCTGCTGGTTTAGAGGAGTTATGTTGATCACTGGCCATGGTTACATCTCCATATGGTAAATACTACATTAAAACTTACAGTGGGTCATACAGAGAATATATCAAGTTTGAGTGCATAGAAACAATACACGGATTGGACAATGTGCATGTCTACATACTTCCTGACATGGGAAGGGTTTCTTAATGTGAGAGGAGTACCATACCGCAGTTTGAACAGCTATATTAAGCCAAATAGTGCTGTAATATGGACCAAATGACTTCCTTGAAAAGCTGTAGGACGAGACTGGCTCAGGACTTGGCTGTTGCTGCTCCAGAAAGGTTGTTCCCACCAGCGGAAGATGTGGATGTTTGTAGACTGTGCCTTGGGTTGCTGTGGGAGTCACGTGCAGGTAGGTGCCTGGTGTGAGGGGAGAGGCCCAGCACTTGGCAGTGGCTGCCCCTCTTGCTTTCACCTCTCCTTTCACTCTAGCCGCAGGTACAGACCAAAGGAGCAAGAGCCATGCTTGTTCTGCTGTTGCTGGAGGTTGCCACAGTTAGTTGTCTACTCTGGCCTGCTCCTGCTGCTACAGATGTGTGAAATGGATAAATAGTGCACACAGTATTTCACACAGTCCATTCTCTAACCTGTGCAGCATAAGACGCTTCTGCTGGAGAAAGCCTGCAACCCTGGACCTGTGGCAGACTTGTTTTGCTGTCTGGATCTCAGTCAGACAGATATTTGTTTGCTATATGGACAAATTGTCTGTCTGTACTTGACATGAAGGATATGGTAAAGAAAAGCTGCCAGGGTTCTCTCCTATTCGGGTATTTCAATGACTAAAGCTTCCTTGTCTTGTCTTGTGTGTAACAATCCTCTATGCTATGTGCATTCCTGTTGCTTAGTATCATTTGTTTTTATTTTGGTCTTTCTAGGAGAGGCTGTGAAGAGATCGGGCCCAATCTGTCTTCCTCTAAAGTCTGAGAAAATATTGGCCTCGAACCAGCAAAGCACTTATGGTCTGATAATGCTCCTATAAAATTCAATGGCAAGACTCCCACTCACTTCAGCAGTGCAGCCCAAAGCACTGGGATTACTCAGTTGCTTGAAGTTATGCATGTGCCTGAGTATTTTGCCGTTTGGAGCCCTAACCAATAAAAGCAGGTCTGGAAACAGGGATTTCCATGGAGAAGGCCACTAAGTATTGATCATCAAATCTTTCCTCTATTGAAGCTAAAAATTAAAATGTCAATGACCTTTTGTGCCCCAGCAGCATTGGTACTTGGCACAAATTCTCAGCCTTTTTGATCTGCTTTGGGCAAAGTTCCAAGTTGCAATGGTGTTATTTAATGGTTTTGATGTCCAAAAGAAATGAATTGTAGGGTATTTCAGGAACTGAATAGAAATGGAAACTGGAAATTCTTTCCTGAACCTGAAATTAAAATTAAATTGAGTTCTGCAAAGAGAAACTAGTGGAAATACTTGCCGGGCTCCAGAGACACAGCATAACTATGGAGTCCTATCTGCTTTATCTGACACAGTATTCAGCTCCTTTGCCTCCAGTGGTATTAAATTCTGTAAAGAAAAGTAATTTTCAGCACTGTTTCCTGTTATTTTACCATCTTCTCCCTTCCCTTTACTCCACAGAGCAGAATCTTTTTTGATGTGTTTATCAAAGTGTCAGCCCAGCCCTGCACTCTGCCATAGCTTGCATTGGAAGGCCCCGCAAACGCAGACTTAGGCATTGAAGGGTTTGGTGCAAAAGCTACTACATTGTGGGAAGTGGAAACATAATAGGCTTTGGACAGGCCCAGATCAGTATCATTTAGACAAAAGTGTAGTGTATCACATCTAGAAGTTGTTTCATTCCACTCTTGTTTAAACCTTGCTTGATAACATAGTCACAGTTAAGAAATGGGTGTGCTGCTGTCAGTGCAAGTTTTGCCATTGAATTAATCTAAGCCGTGTTTTTTGCCCACAATATTGCTTCTTGGTAAACTGACTTCTAGGCAATCTAGTTTCCAGGTGTTTTGCACAATAGACCATGGTTATAAGAACTCTTTATTAAATTCTGGGTTTGCATAAACTAATGCACAGAAATGCATGCATACATAACTGTCTAGTTCCCATATACACTTACTATAACAAATTGAAATTTTGGACAGTGATACAGTTACTGCATATAACTGTAGTACCTCCTACTCCCTATCTAATAAATGACTGCCACTGCCACTCAAAGTGAGGCCCTTGACTCCTGAGCTGTTGAAAACCTTGCCTGTAAAATCTGAAGCTACCAAAAAGTAGTGCTTTAAAGAAAGTGCAGGATGTTCTGACAGTCATCAGATCCCTTTCAGCAACTGTTCCACTTTGGATTCTGCCCACAGAAAAGGTGTATTTATAAAAAAGGAGTGAAAAAGATCAACATAAACAAATGCCCCTAGTCCCTAATAAAAGGACTGCCAAAAATAAAAATCTACCAATAAAAGTAAAGAAAAAAAAATTTGCAGGGTTGCTGCCGTCATTTGCTTGCATAACACTGCTACAAATCTGCATGTATACTTTGGCTTTTCAATGGAAATGCTGAACTGTAGCTCTTGGAAATGTAGTTTCACATGACCTAGGAAGATCTGGCAGGTAGCTCTCAAACAGGAACTTGTGAATTTGGGTCCTAGCTGTATTTCTGTTTTGCTCTCTGACCTTGGGTAGGCTTATGAAGAGGAGGGGCAGTGAGTTTTACTGCACCAGCTCTTCTGTATTTGTTTCCTTTGTGTCTCCTTGTCTGTTAGAGAATAACAGAGCTCAGGGGAACCCATGGGATTTCCCCATCACAGGGGCTGCATTCTTAAAGGCAAACAAAGCCCGGTACATAAATTATGTGTACTAATATAGTGTTCATCCCACACTCCCCGTGGCATCCATAATCACCCAGCAGGAATCAGCGTGTGTTCAAGTGAACATGAGCCACCCTAGTTTAAATCAATGTGTCCAGTCGCTTTGCACTATCTCAGTATTGACACTCACCCCATCGTGCTGCATGACAGTGAACAGCTGACAGAATAAATCAGAGATCCTGGACATGACAAGAACTTACTTGACCTTACTTGACTTGACCTATAATATCTTGTTGGCACAGGAGGAGAGTAGGCTTTCTCTAGTAATCATATCCTCACTAATTTTTCGTCATCCTATTCAGAGCATGCTGTTGTGTGTGCATGGAGTGAGGGGATTTGTGAGGGAGGAAATACCTTTTCCTTCTTGACGATTATTCTAGGAAACCACAAGATAAATCTTAATTGAGTAGAGAAGTATTTGTCCTCTGAAAAATGTTAATAGAAAAAAAATCTTGTATAAACTGAATTGGAGGGAGAGTGAGAAAGGTCCAGGGCTTTACTCCTGAGCCCAATCATTATTTTGCACTAGAGAGACTGTGGAAGTGTAACTTTTAATGACTACATTTCTACAAATTATCACAGGGTGTTAACTGTGCATGCTAATCAAAAAATAATAACAATAATCTACTGCAAGAGGACTAGAAAACAGGACAAATTTCAAACTTGCACACTCTAGCTCTTCTATGCATTGGAAATCTGACTCAACCAACCATGTGTATGGGGGGAAGCATTCAAAACCTAAAGGCACATGAGATCTTTGCTTGTATAAACTTCCCTGTGCTAGAATGGAGGTTACTGGAAGACTTAGTGAGCTAGATCATTAGGTATCTATTTCTGCATCTTCAACAGGCAGATATCAGATAGATGAAAGGGATGCTAATGAATGCTGCTTGGATAGTATTATAGATGAAAAACCAGTATAAGTGTATCAGAAATTAATTTGACTTTTCCACACTGTTTAGCTCTGTTTTAATTGAAATTACTACAATTGCAATAGTGACAACAATTTATACTAGGTATTACTTTAGGTGATGAGGCAACTTCAGTGTGCTAGGCCCTGAGCAACCCAAAATCTTACAGTAATATAAAATATATTTCAGTTTAGTCACTGCAATTCTTACAAGTCCATTCAGACTGAGACATTGCACATCTAATTTCTTGTGCTGTTTTCACTGTTCCGTCAAACTGCTTTTCTTTTAGTGGAAGCTCATGTAAGTTCTGAAAGAATTTAGTAATAATTCACTGTTCCGTCAAACTGCTTTTCTTTTAGTGGAAGCTCATGTAAGTTCTGAAAGAATTTAGTAATAATATAACCAGAAATATAATTTTCTCACCTTGATTCCCAATTTTATTAAATAATGCATACCATTAATTCTCACATAGAAATTTCTTACTGAGGTTCATGACCTATTGGACTTAGCTCCCAAATGTTTGAAAATGATGGTACTCATATGATTTATATATAAAACTTTGGCATGGATTCTTCCCTTTGTTTTGAAGCTTTGTATGCTTATGGTCATACCACACGTTTTTTTCTTTATACTTTAAGTATATTTATCTATTTGCTCTTTAGTAGTCTTGCCAACATATATGAATGTTTGACATAAGATACTTAAGTTTGAGTCACGTAAGGGCCTACATTTTCTGGAAATAGGATGCAGTGTCAAGGTACTTTGACACAAGATCAGGCCTCATTTATCTGAAGTGAGTCACAGCTACACAAGAGTGATTTTAGTTTACTGGAGATAAATTAGCTATGCCATCCCTAGTTTTGAAGAATCAATTGTTTAGTTTCATCCAGGGTAAGAGAAGTATTGCAGCTTCAATAACAGTCATGTGCCAGAGAATATCACCTGTTCCCTTGTCTAAAACTTCTAGGGGCAAAAGCAATATTCATTAAATAGATTATATCAAGTAACAGCT